>NW_022900919.1:7802241-7858304 GCF_012274545.1 Fukomys damarensis | reverse complement strand
TATATATAGAGTATGTATATATATAAAATGGTATTATCTTCCCATTATCTTCAATAAATTCATCTACTTTTTCTTTTGCCATTGACTGTACACTTTCAATTCTTGCTCATCATACACAAAAGCCTAAAATCTATCCATTGGATCCATCAGTTGGTATTATTCAAGGGCTGGACTTAGGATGCAGGCAAAAACAGCCTCCCTCTTGCACTGGGAAGTTCTGCCTACACACCCTGCTAGGAAGTACTTTTTTTTTTTCTTCTTCTTTTTCTTGTGGACTATGGCTTTTTTAAACTTTTAGTTAAAAGTACATGTGTGTAGTACATACATTTACATTCATTGTGTGGAGTTGGTACATGTACATAACACATCTTAATCTTTATTCATTTAACACATCTTAATCTTATTAATTTTTTTATCACCTCTTCCTTCCCTCCCTCCCTACTCCAACCATCTTTTGGTCCCTTTCCTTTTTTTTCCCTTTGTACATAACCTGTTTGTAGAACATAATGTTTACATTCCTTATGTAGCCTTGGTACAGGTACATAACACATCCCAATTCCTTTTTTTTTATCATTCTTTATCCCTTCCCTCCCTCTCTCACCCTCTATCTCTTGATCCTCTCCCCCTTTGAGGGTGAAATATCTCCCTTGCGAGATGGAAATGCTTATTTTACAAAGAAATGTGGCCACCTAATAGTGAATGATTTTTTTTTAACTAAAGGAGTTGCTATGGGCTGAAATCTTAAATATTATGAACACAGCATAGGGATCATCATTAAAGAAAGTAACCAAGAAACCATACACTGAGTTCAAGAAACCCAGCAACTGCCATATGAGTATTCTGGACATTTTGAATTTTTTCAGCAGGATTTTCTGCCCATTGGAGTAATTCTCAAGAAGATGGTGTCAGAAAATGTTTCCTATGGTGTCTAAAATGCCTGTGACTATGTACCCTGAGCTACGATTTCTAAGACATGTCCCACAGATGAACAGAATAAAGCATAGTCCCTATACAATAAAACAGCTTGGCATTTTCTGTCTGTTTATATAGGCCATAATAACTTTACCTCAATTAGAAGAAATTTGTAACATGGCTAAAGAAAAAAACAAAGCTTAAATTTTACTTGTGAATATATTGCATAATTTCCTGCTTTACTTCAAAAAGCCAACCCCAAATCCTACTTTCCTTTCCTATGGAAGCCTGACCATTCTTCAAGGTCCAGCTGATGTCTCATCTCCTCTGAAAAGCCTTTCTCTAAGTCTGCAGTCCTGCTGACCCATCTCCTGTGAAATCCTGCTACATATCTAAGTATGATCATGCCCTGCTGATCCAAGGCACCTGGAGTATAACAACAGATGCTTCAGCTTAATGGGGGATAGATTGGACTCACCAATCAGTGGTTTCAGGCCAGTGACCAGGCCTTGTATACTTATTTCCCCTTAAAGTCAAATTCCATGCATAGTGATACATACAGACATTCAACATGAACTTCTGCATTGCCACAATGATTGGTTAGGACAACTTGAAATCCCCTTCTCTACTGTGAACATGGGCCATTGATCAGTGAGTGGCTCATGGACACAGCCTGATCACCAATGCTAGTCAATGCTCTGCTTGCTGAGAGCGGGCAGTAGGTGGCAGGGACACACAGTATGGTGAACTAAAAGTGAATCAGAATAGGAGCTAAAAGATCTGGGTGCAACAGGTCTTCAGACAGCTAAGTGACTCAGAGCTAGTTGCTTAAACTACATGACTATGTGGTTTCTCATTTCTTAAATCTTCCTAGACTGTCTCTCCTTGTTGGGATGACTAAATGTCTATTTATAATCTCTGAGGTACTACAACATACAAGAATCTGCCAGAGAACTTCACTGGGATATCATTCAGCTCAGAGAAAGAGACTTATTCCTTGTCTGGGGACTTTAAAAATCAACTGTCAGCAAGAATGAATTGATGTGAACAGGGAAAAAGGAGGACATAATGTGAGATCAGCCCCATTTTGATGGTTTAGATACCTTTGTGCTAAGCTGGCATCAATAACAACATACTATTAACCAATCTTTCAAGAGTTAAACATTAGAGAGAAGCTGGTGAGAAAATAAGCAAGGCCATACACGTTGAGCCACTGTAAGATGGCAGTGGAAGGAAGCCTGTGATGAGAAAAGAGTGTGTTTTGAGACAACCTGAAGAACTGGTCTTTCCCTCTTTACCTAGGGCAGCCTCACAGCATCAGAGTTGGATTACAGTTCTTGGGAAGGTACAGGGAAACCAAAAGTAGTCATTAAAGTTTAAACACAGGATCTGATTATTTGAGTCTTTAGACAGCCATTCATTCCACCATCATAACAAACATACCTGGTGGAAATCACTAGGGGATATGAGGGTCTTAAGAATCAGACAGAAAGAAGGATTACATTGGTATGTAGAGTGTGACATCAGACACAGTGCAACTAATATCCATTTATCTGGAGTGAAATAAAGTAAAAGCAATGACCTCAACCACCTGTTTTGTAAAGATGTCAGTTTCTATCAGCAAAGGAGTGATCCAAGATGCTATGATCTTATATAAAGGAGTGGGGAAAAAAGCGGAATTCAAGTGAAAATCAAAATAAACCCAATGCACACGCCCACTCTGCCTCCAGACTGTATTCAAGGTAGCTCCTCTAGTAGATGATTGATGCCCCAGCCCATTCTGACCCCCAGGCTAAGCCAACTGACATCCAAGATGCACAAGCTGTGCAGCCCTCAGGCAGGACCAGGGCTCATGAGTCAAATCAGACAGAAAGAGATCCTCCAGTTAGCACTCTGAGTTGATGTGAGTGGATTCTAGAATGTGTTCTCAGACAACCTCTGCTCTTATAATCAAAACAACTACAGACAAGTGATAAAGCGAAACAGCTTAAATAAAGTGGCTAAAAGACAAACATCAGCTAAGACATGCTTATGACTTTTCTGGTCTTCAGGCTAAGTACATAATATCTCCTGATCACCTTAAAAGAATTAATAGTTGGCCTGTTTCAAAGAGAAGAGAATGGAAGCACAGAATGTTAAGGAGCAGCAAACCTGGAACACCCTATAGGATATGATAAATTGGCTTTGAACTCTTCCGGCACTCTGATGTCAGTTTTCCATCAGAGATGAGCCCCCTGCTCCAAATGAAACTGTAGCACTATAAAAAGCTTTGACAGTCCTTCTTACCAAACTTCCTGGAATTTCTTCAACCTACAAGGCTTCTCTTGATTCCGGCGCCTCCGAAACCATCTTTCAACTTGGCGTTCTGTTAAGTTACATTTCTTTGCCAGTCCATAAATATCAGTCTGAAAAAATATAAAACAAATGGTTAAGTGATAAAGAGCAGAGTCAGATGGGCCAGCAATCAAGAGATAGTGAGACAAAGTTACAAGAGTTTGTGCACTGGGGATGAGAAAAGGAACAAGCAATAAAGAGAATATTAGTAACCCAGCTCTCTGGGTTACTGAGTAATTTCAGTTCTCCATGAGTTGATAGAAACCCACATGTTCAAACTGCATATGCAAGCTTCCTCAATCAACTAAAATTTATTTAAGAGTATAATAGTTCAAAGTGTCAATCAACTACAACTCAATTTCTCCCACAGAGAAATTGAAATCCCAAGAATGTCACTGACTTGTCTAAGGCCTAAAATTAATAGCAAAATGCTGGTAAGAATGTAGACTAGAGTGCTTTCTGTTATTTCACATGATTTATAATAGCTCCAGAAGATAAATCAGGAAAATCTCAAACAGGTACTGGTATCCATTTTCACATTAAATCAGATGTACAGCCTATTTCAAACTAATCTGAAATACTTAATTAAAATAATTATTGCAAAATATGACAAGGATGTTACTTCTTCTTTGGGGAAGAGCTGTGGACTATGGCTTCAAGTTGAAAACAATATAGATGATGAATTAACTAAAAGTTTCAACCTTGAAGGGCTAGTAGGACCAGACACAAAGGATAAATGACCAAGCAGATCAGGTCTGTTTCACAGTGAAATGTTGACACAGGCATGTTTTGTACATTAAACCTATGGTAACACTATTACCTCCTTAAAGTAATATGCTCTGCAATTTTTAAAAAATTACATTGATATCTTGATCTTTCATTTTCTAATGTGAGTATAAGAAAAATTTCAGTATCACCTTAATTCTAATATGTAAAACATAACATCACATAAAACTGACTCTCTGACTCAGTGGGAACTATCCTGATGCAGCAAACAGAAAATCATATCTCTTGTCTCAAAGGGCCAGCTATGACCAATCTCTGTCTGACACTCCCAGAGAGAAAATGCAGCCCTAGGATTCTAATGTGAAATCATGAGGTTTAAAAAATATTGGTAAGTATCTCAAAGTAAAGTTAAACCATTATGAATGAACATGCCAATGGCCAAGGCTTGCCTATGGGCCTGATGGCTGGACACCTTTAGACCAGTCAGATAACTTCTCTCATATGGTTCATGGAGTCACCCAGGGGCATAAGAAAACAGTACATAAAGTCATTAGAAGCCATGCCGAAGATTGGCAGAAGACTGATTGCCATTTTGACATCCCTATGAAACTACTTATTACTTTTAATTTAAAGGGACAGAAAGAAAAACAAAAGCAGGGCTAAGCTCCTATAATTGTTTTACTGTAAAGTGTCCTCTCTAAAATCTGCTCTTTTATAGGCCACGGGTTCACCTATCATAGTTTGGTCTGTTTCTTGAGATTCTGAATTGGCAGTTATTCACAGATGCCAGCCTCTTTGATGCTCATGCCTCACCTGTAAAATAAATTGCTCTAGGTGATACATGTGCTCTAAAAATGTTTGAATTCATAGATGACTCAATCTAACCAACTAGAATGCTCATACTGGCTGTAAGAATTGGCTTTAGGTCAGTCTTCAAATGCCACAGTTTCTTTAGCTCTCTTTCAGAACTTATTTTACATTGATTTTTATTATGCTCTGGTTGAAGAAAAAGGTTAGACCAGGGATGGCAAAACTTTTAGAGCTTTCAATGATAATATCTGGCATGCTATATGTTTGGCACCACTGGGCTAGACAGTCACTTCTACCATTACTACATTTGATCAATGGCAGAATAGTAGATCTTCTGGCCAGAGCTCTTGGTCTGACTCATAGCTCCCTCCGAAAGTATCTTGAAGTTGTTACTGGTACACATGTAACATACACCCAGCGGTACACACCCAGTCACAAAAAAATTGTGCAAAATCACAGGACACAACTCCCACTGAAGGTTAATGTGTGTGGTATTTTGGGCTTTATCAATACCATACTATGCCCTTCTGCGCTAACTAGCACAGAACTGATACTGTGTACAATGAAATGTTTTTGCTTTTATTATTGAACTTACAACAGTAGAAGAGTATTCATGAGTTCCCATACTAATTTTTTGAATAAAGGTGTTATCAATATATATTATTAATGCACTGTTCGACTATTAGATTTGTAATATGTTTGCAATGGTCATACTCATTTCTTGAATCGTCACAAAACTTTTTTTAGTCCACCCAGGAACTTTTCTTATTATCTCAGCTGTAAACCAAAATAAATACTATGAGAATAACACTGGCCAAATTAATGTATGTTAGGTATTGTGAGATTGGTTTGTTCCTACATCTGAAATTACTATTAAGTCATGAACTTTGCCTACCTATATTATATTCTGTTTTCCTAAGTTGTAGAAACTTTTAAGCAACTTGCATTTTACTTGTTATCTTGATTTGCTACACAAATACTTCGTCAATTTTGGAATCTCAGAGCAATTAATTAAGGCTCTGAATTATTTTCCTTTACCTTCTTGTTTAATAAGTGAAGCTTTTAACATATTGGGGGTGATGTTACATTTTTTTCTCTTAATATAAATATCCAAAGTATGTCTATGTTAATTAAGACTATTGTCAGCTGAGTTGGAAAAATGAGTACAAACACAGCTCTAGGCTTTGAAATGCATTTTTAAACTTTCCATTTTCAGATAAAGAATTCACTGGGGCAGAGGGGAAAGACTCTTCTAGGAGTGTGTGCCAGGTTCCAGCTTTTGATTTAGCCACTCAGTGCTGCAGGTTAACTTGTTGCCCCTTGCTGGGTCTTTGCTGTCTTGTCTCAACCACGAGGACTACCTGCTCGTTAAACTCTTCTGGTTACTCTTGGTTTTCCTTTAACTGTCACTGACCATTTTCTTTCCATAATGGAAACTAACAAGGACTAAATTTTCTAGATTAACCTAAATGTCCAATAAAACCTAAATGAGTTCTAGGTCATACATACCAAGTACAGCAAGTAAATAACAGGAACAACATCATTCAAATTTTATAGAAGCTGTCACTAGAATCAATTATTCCCAAGGGGAAACAGAGGAGGAAAATAAAGACTGCCTGAAAGAGCCCAGATTTTTCACAAACATGTATATTTAACTTTCCCTTTTGATGGCTGTAAAATGATGTTTAGAAATTACCATTAGTGAAAGCAAAAATATTTAGGTAACTGACTACAGTCATTTAGAGCACAGAGAAACCAAAAATATGTGAACCCAGGTTTTCAGACTGCCATCATCCGAGAAGCTGCCACCTTCTATGCAGAAGCTGAAGGCAGAACAAGTTAGAGACAGCTGCAGCTTCTCTAGGCCATGCCACACTGTTTGCCTCATGTGGGGCAGTGTGGTCAAACCTCAATACACCTGTGAGTGCAGGAAGCTCACCAGAACAAGGAGACAATCATCAAACTACCTGCAACCAAATCCCAGAGAAAAAAGTTGAGGACCCTCAAAAAATCTAACTATCCTGAAATGATGTAAGCATATACTCTTAATTTTTAAAATGGATGGTGATAGCAGAATGCCTTCCTCATAGATGGTGTGCTGGTTTTGGAGTAGTTTTGTTTCATCTGTCATTTTAACTATGGAAGTATAAGTTTGAGTGAACCCTAGCCCTACCTGGACACTATTTTTTACAATTATAAATTAAAGTCTTTTTTTGGTGAGGTGTATATATGTAGTACACTACAACATTTAACCCATTTGCCCCAAAATATTCACTGGAGGCCCTCATGGCTGCAGCATTTACACATCTAAGTGATAACACTTAGATTACAGTCCTAACCTTACCCCCAAAGTCTGTCATGAAATATATTATTTTTATTATTATTTTCACATTGCTCTAGTCTTTGAAAACAAAAGACATCATCTTATTTGTAGCATTTTGTTTTTGGTAGTAGTATTTCTTTTTTTTTCTTTTGCTGAGTTTATTGGTACATTTTAGGTATACAGTACAGTTACATTCATTATTGGGGTCTTGTACCTTTACATGACAGGTGGTCTTTTCTCATTTTTTTGAGTTTATTGGTACATTTTAGGTATACAGTACAGTTACATTCATTATTGGGGTCTTGTACCTTTACATGACAGGTGGTCTTGGTTCTCATTTTTTCCCCTTGTCCCTGCCCTCCCTTCACCCCCTCCTCCCCTCCCCATTTACAAACACTTTATTTCCATTTTCTCATATTTTTTCCCTTATTACCTTTCCTCTACCCTTCCCACTTTCCCTACACCTTTAGCCCTTTTCTTCCCATTTCACAATGTTAGTTATCTCATTAGGATCTTATGTGCTATTACAGTTTATTCACACCAGACAAACTATTCGGTATTAGTAGTGGTATTTCAATTTATAAAATATAGTTATTCTTGATCACTGAAAATCACTGGTAGTGACCTGGATATTTTTTCTAATTGGGAAATGGTTTTAAAAGGGTACTTTTTACTGTAAAGAGTACTTTGACTACCTTGAATATTTTATAACTGGAATGTAATCGGGCACATCACACTTTAGAGTATACTGAGTCTTTGACTAAAAAAAGAATGCTCCTTATAAAATCAACCCATGACGAGTTTCGTTATGTGTGTGATGCATTTTGATGGTGCCACAATCATCACAAGTGTCAGATAAGAGCTTCTCTATACTAATGATAATCTTTCTTTATCACCACACTTTGGATATATTACCATTAAAAATTAAACCTAGCACTAAATATTCAATTGTGGCCTTTATGCCTAAATCATGGCATTGGTAATTTTCAACACCATAGTTGAACATCTATTAACATTTGTTACTTTATATTACATACTTATAATCTGATGTTATGCTTGGGATACTATATATATAGCCTGTCAACAGAGCAAAGAAATAAGTCCAAATGAATCACATCCTTTGCTGGTCACTGGAAGATATTTCTTGCACAGACAAGGTAAATCATGGATGACTGAATCACTAGGAAAGGATACTGGTAAATCCACAAGCAAAGACTTTGTACTTACTTGCAATGGTTGCCCTGTGGAATTCTTGAAATAGTACTCTAAGATGGCATTTGGTATAATTTTTTGAACTGGTTTTTGAATGCCAAGTGCTTTTGCTAATGGGATAGCAATTAACCTACAAAAATATGAAAAGAAAGTGAGTTCAAAATCTGAGAATTAATTCACAATGACAACAGAAAACTTGATCTATAACTTTAGGTGTACAGTAAAAAGTCAGTCAGTTGTTTGCATGGTGCTGAATGTTGCCCAAAGTGCCATAGTTTAAAGGACTGGCTTCCCAGGAGGGTGTTACTGAGAAGTGCTATGTACTTTTAAGAGATGGGCCCTGGAAGAAGGTCCTTAGGTCACTGGGGATGTGGCCTTTTGCTTCCTGACTTCTGAGGCAAGCAGTGCTTCATCATGGGTTTCCACTATGTTGTACTGCTCTCACCAGAGGCTCAAAGCAAAGGGCCATTAAATCTTGGACTAGAGCCAAAATTACTCTTTTTCTTTATAAGTTAATTGCATTGGGTATTTATTACAGCAATGAGAAGCTGACCACAGCACACTGTCACCGTAGCTAACTATGGCCAACATTTGTCTTTTAAAAGTTCAAGGAGAGCATGTTTGCATACCTTATATATAAGCAGTAACTTTAAAAAATATAATAAAACACACACAATTCTAAAATTTATTTTATGTCAATTCAAATATATTTATATAGAAATCTAGGAATTAGAATAAGAATTATAAGTTCTACTTAGAATTTCATTTTTAACATTTTAAGTCATTAAATTACAATATTACTAGAAAAACATCCTTCAAAGCACATCTACCACTGCATTCCATAAGTTTTGTTATGATATTTTCTTTTCATCTCAAATCATTTCTTAATTTACTTTATGATTTCTTTCCCAATTGACTGTTTACTTAGAAGCATGTTACAATTTCCACATATGAATTCTTGATTTCCTCTGTTATTTATTTCTAATTTCATTTCTTTGCCTTTTTCTTTTTATTATTCTATTACTATCTTATATTGCTTTAAAAAGATATTTCTGGCATGCTACTTTAATTCCTTGTCATATTTTTCTATTTTTAAAGTTATTTTCTTGGTAGTTAACTCGGGAATTACAACTAACATCTTAATTTATAAATCCTTGTTCAGAAAAATACCAAATTGCCTTCAGTGGGAAAACTCCACCCTTTCCTATTCCTTTGTACTGTTATTGTCATATAAATTATACCTTTGTATGTATTCTAATCAGCACAGACTTAGGATTATTATTCTACACAGTTGAATTAATAGAAAAAAGTGTTATAAGCCAAAAACACATTTATTCTATTTTGGAGATTTTTAATACCCATTAATAGTGTAATTTAGCATATAAAACCTTTAATAACCTTATTTTTCATTTCAGTCATACTTTTTCAACACTTCTATTTGTTTATTATAATTTATAATTGCTATTATTTTATTGATATTGATTCGATATTTTCTCATACATTTATTTAGTTCTAAGGCATGGTTTTCTTCAATTCTTTGAACATGTATGAAACAGTTGATTTGAAGTCTTTGTTAAGTCAAGGCTTTCTCAGGGATTCTGGGCTTTTGTGTGTGGGCCACAATTTCTTGTTTCTTTCCAAGTCTTGAGACTTGGTGGTAAACTGGACACGTTAAATACTGAAAAGTGGTGATTCTGGATATCACACTGTCTTCCCTTCTCAGAGTTTGTTGTTGTCTATTGTTTGTTGCCCATCTGTTTGTTTATTCGTTTCTTAAACTAAACTTTAAAGTCAGTATTCTTTGTCATGTGTGGGCACTGAAGATTCTGTGAGGCAGGTTTAATAGGCAATTAATGATTAGAGATTTCCATGAATGCCTAGAACAGTGGTGGTGAAGCTATGGCACCCAGTTATGTTTTAAGACAAAAGATGTTAATGTATGAGTTGTTTTTTCTAAACTAAGACCTCAGTAGTCAGGTTTAATTGAAGTGTCTACACTTTACAATAAATAAGTGAGGTTTGGATTGTAACTTGGATACTCGTCTCTAAAAAATTTGCCATCTCTGGCCTAGAAACAGTAAGTGTCGAAGTCTTTGCTTTATAGCTCTGTGTGCATGTTAGGGCAGGTGTTCAGCCTAAACCAGGACATGTAACTCTGTTTTAGCCTTCACTTCTGATCTACATACAACATTCAAGAGGTCAGAGCTCAGGGCTTTTGCAAGCCTTTCTTGAGTATCAACATAGTCCTAGGCATGCTAAAATCTTTACAAATAAAAGTGGCCTCCCAGATTTCCAAGAATATGCCAGAGTGTTTTTTATAGCCCCTCTTTGGACAACTTCATTTCCCAGCTTTTCATTTTAAGCTTTTTGATAAGTTTATGATTTGAAACAATTTTTATCCATTACCTCCAGGAGCTGTGAAGCTATTCAATTTCCTCTAATGTTTACCCCTAGGGAAAAGGCTTTTTCACCAAGTGAGCTCTGAGTCAGCTCTAATAAAGACAGCCTTGTTAGTAGTCCTTCCAGGGAAGGTACCAAGACAATTCTCCAATGACAGTGCTCTGAAAGAGCGCCAGCTTTGTTCTGTTCCCTTCAGTGGCTGTCAGGCTGACAGTTTCCACTGCACTTGTGGGCTGTTGGTTTTTCAAGGCTACCACAGAAGTGGAGAAGAAAGACAGTAATAAGGCAAGCTTAAATGCCACAAAGCTTGCTGGTCTTCCCAAGATTCTTTTCTTAAAACACTCCCCAGATTGCTGCAAGCCTAAAGCTAATTCTGAATTATAAAAAAGTTAATTTTTTTGATAATTTTTTTATGGTCTTCTGGTTACTTTTATAGAGGAAGAATTTTCATACATCCTTACTTCTAACATTTTTGCTATCCCTAGAACACTGTGGTTTTAATTTGTATTTTCCTAATGATTAATGATGTTGATCAGATTTTCATGTGCTTATTTTCTATTTACACATTTTCCATTTTAAAACCGTTATGTATTTCTTCATTTATTATCACGTTACAACAGTTCTTCATGTAATCTGAATTTAAGTACTTCATAAAACATGTTTTATATATGACTTCTCCCAGTTTGTGGCTTGCCTTTTCATTTTATTTAAAATGTCTCTTTTAAAAGGTAATTATTAAGGCATTTTTATACATCACATAATTTAAGTATGTAATTCAATGACTTTTTGGTAAATTTACTAGGGAATATAACTAGTACAATTAATCAGTCTTAGAACACTTCCATTACCCCAGGGTAATCTCTCCTGCATATACTGTTAAACCTTATTTCTTCCCAAACCTGCCGGAGGCAACCTCTAATGTACTTTGTCTTTACAGCTTTGCCTTTTCTGGATATTTACTATAATTAGAATCACAATACTGTATATGGTCACTTGTGTGAGGCTTATTTCACTGACCATAATGTTTTGAGGTTCACCCATCTGATAGTGTGTATTTGTATTTAGTTCATTCCTTTTTATTGCCAAGTAATGCCCCATGGCATGGATACACACTCAGTGTGGCTTTTAAAGAGCAAACATTTTAGCTCATTCTGAAGGGAGACAAAAGCATGTGTCCAAGTATCCTTGTACTAAGATGTTCACAGCAGCTTCATCTGTAATAGCCCAAAACTGTAAATAAAACAAATTTCCATCAACTAGTTAAAAGTACAAATAAACTGTGCTATGCTACACCCATATTTTGAAAAACTATTCAGTAATAGTAAGGAACCACTGACACAAGCCAAAACTGAAAAAAAAACCTCAAAAGCATTATTTTTTGTGAAAGAAGTGAAAGAAGACTACAATCTATATGATTCTATTTATAGGAAATCCTCTAAATTACTAAATTACAGTGACAGAGCAGGCCAATTATTGCCAGGGCCCAGTAGGTAAAGAGGAATTAATTGAACAAGGGGCAAAGGAGATGTTTAGGTTGACTGAAATGTATATCATGATGGTTGCATGACTACACATATGTCAAAGTGCATCAAATTTTGATGAATTTTACTGTATTAAATCAGTAAATAAAACTGATTTTTAAAAATTTTGATGTGTTCTTATTATTACTTCAGTTCTGACAAAGTCTCTAATTTCTACCAAGCAGTCTGCTGTAGTACTTTATTATAGAGTTTCTGCTTTAAATTATAAATAATCATTTAACCCTCTAATTCATTTTTTTGTATCCATGGAGTTGTGTAGAAAATTTCCTCAGATAATGTGATTAAAGGTATAAGCCAGTTCAACTTCCAGATGGACTAGGTTCCTTTGGAAACAGCCTATGCATTTCAGAGACATAAAAACAAGCTAATTATGCACTAGATGTACACAGAGCAATGTGGCTAGACCACAATACAAAATGCTTTTTTTTTTTTTTTGGTACCAGGGATTGAACTCAGGCCCTTTTGCTTGCAAGGCAGGCAGCGAAAACACTGAGCTAAATCCCTGGCCCCACTTATTTTTTTTTAATGAAAATTAAGTTTTAGTGCCATATCATTTGTGTCAACTAACAATACATGTAAATAAATAAAATGTACATTTTTCTGGGTCACAGAGGCCCATCAAATGTAAGGACACAGTAAAGAAGAGAATGGAAGTAAGGAAGGAGCTAAAAGATAACTAATTTAAAAACTAATTCATATAAAGTTCTTATACACACCAATGACACTGTGCTGTGCTTTGTTTTTATGATTTGAAGAATATGATTAAATAATTTCTCCTTGGCACAGAAGGTCTAAAAACACCCCAACAAAAACTAAGACATACTTAAAATTAACTAAATCCCCAAAAATATATGTGACAGTGTTTTGTATAAATATTAAAATTAGTTCATTCATCTAATCTTCTAGCTGAAATTTTTTATTGAGGAAAACACCCATTATTTTTAGAATAGCACAAAATGGATGGTTTCATATGGTAGTATTCTTAATCATACTCACCCAATGCTATCTTCTCAGATGTTAGAAATTGGGAAACATAGAAAAGGAAAGCAGAATTGAACCAAGGATATATGTAGTAATGGAATAAAACTTATTTCAAAGCCAAATGAAATATAACATTCCTTTCTAGGGGTCATTTGAAAGATAAGCATATGAATAAATATACATGTGAATAAATACACATATCCATAGAATGCATATATATGTGTGTGTGTTTGTATGTGTATATACATATGTACACAAACATATATATGAATTGTTGAACAAGAAAGAGAAATGTGGTCCTTTGTTAACTTCAGGAATAGAAATAACATTTTTAATAGAACAAGGTAAGTAAATAAATTCAGTTATCTAATTCAATTCTATCCTTTCATTTCAAATAAATCTAGAAAGGCATTCATTCACTTTACTTAATAAAAATGTAGATAAATATGAATAGTCACTTAATTAAAATCTTTTAAAAAAAGAAGAAAGAAGTGCAATAAATATTTGATAATGTGAAGGAGGAAATTGAAGGAGGAAAATTATGTCTTACCTCTAAAAGGACTAGAGATT
The DNA here is from genome assembly GCF_012274545.1 of Fukomys damarensis. NCBI lineage: Eukaryota > Metazoa > Chordata > Mammalia > Rodentia > Bathyergidae > Fukomys > Fukomys damarensis. The sequence continues at coordinate 7,844,495 of NW_022900919.1, read as the reverse complement.
AACTTGCCTGAGCTCTAATTTTGTTGATGTGGAATAAGAAAAGAAATGTTTGAAAGGAAGAAAAATGACTGGTAAACTTCTGCTCCCAGTAAACTGTTCAAAGTTAGTTTAGTTACTAGGGAACAAGTCTCTTCAGTCTGCAACTATCACAGAACTAAGCTTTCAGAGAGCTCCACTCAGTCATGAGAGAGCTTTGTCTAGGTATCACATCAGTTAGTTACCTGATGACAAAAGTTTATATTCCCTTTATTTTCAGTGTTCTTTTATAGAAGAAAAGGAATGCAGCCCTATGCAGATATTAAGAATATTAAGTTTAAATAATTCTCCAAAATAGATACAATAGCCTACTGGCAGAGGATTGAGTCAAGACCCTAAGAAATCAGAAGCTCTATGAGCAAACTTATTCAGCAGGCTCTACTTACATGAACAAAGAATCCAGAGCAATGCAAGACTCAGATAACACTTAAACTACTGTCCTGATTTTGAGACTATTTCCACCTGAAACAGCCTTTAGCAATTATTTTCAACTTATGAAAATTGCTGTAAATGAGTTCTTCCATCTCCCTTAGCCTTCTGTGAAGAATGAGGGACATTCTATCCCCTCATGACTGTATGGTGCTAGTGGAAATGGAAGAGGTGGAGAGTCTAGCCCTTGTACAGTTAAGTGAAAGGAAAAAGTGACTTTCTGATTTTACCATCTCCACCTCTGACTTGGACTTGTGGGGCCATAATTCACACTGAGATATGATTATACCATAAGTGTCAAACTTCTGAGAAGTTTAGATCTCCTTTAAATCTCATTTCAGACACATGAAAGAATACAGAGAAAACAAATTAATTAGAAACTGTTTAACTTGTGAAAAAAAAAAAAGATCAAACCATAAGCCACAAATTAACCTGCAAGAAAAGGAAATCCTACATACAAAGCAAATGAGGGTCACTTTCAAATTATGCACTTTTTTGTTTTGTATCAGTTCTACATCTCCACTCTTACTCTTCTGGGAACACTGCTTCTTGATCTTATATGGCCCTTTGCTAGAACTAAAAGAAAAAAGTGAGCCAACCAAATCACAATTCCTGCTCAATTCACAGAATAAGAAGTTGTAGCAAAAGTACAGTCTAATACAAAAGAAAGAATATTTCTTGCGGTTAATATATCATGGAATATGCTGAAATGTGTCAAATTTATGTGAACTTTAAAGATAGTTCAGAATTTCATATTTGTGAACATCTCTTTGAGTCACATATTTTTTCCCCTGAGATATTAGTTTTCTCTCTTCTATTAGGAATATTTCACTGTGAAAGTCCAAAAAGTACTGAAAGAGTAGACAATATTCCAACAAAATCAATAACCTGGACCTGGTGTCATGGTTCAAGTCCTAGATCTATTCATTAATACAACTGTGACCCTGGCAGGTCACTCATCTTTCATTTTCACTTGCAGATCAAGACATACACTTGTGATGGTATATACTCCTTCAACTATAAGTTCTTATCAAGTACAAGATATAAGTAATATTTCACTTATGATATAAGTGGTTCAATGTACTGTAAGTGATAATAGAAGACCTAGAAAAATATAAACATATTTCAAAAAGTATAATCTCTCTCCAGTATTAAATATTCCTTCTTTCTATTGCTAAAAGAGATAGGAAATTAGCAGAGCAACTCAGTTTTCTGTGGTGTCACAGAATGGAAAAAGGTAAGAAAGAATTACTGCAAGTTTGTTACAAGAAGATACAAGACAGATTACGCTTACTCCTTTACAAAGAGGCAAGAATGGTCCTAGGAATTAAGAGTACTGGATTTCTCCCTTACAGTTGTTGGCAAAGTCAAGATCAGCACATACAGGTTGGTCCTCCACAGCTGTGCTGTTTTGGCAACCAAAATAATGCTCTGGCTCACTCTCATGTGAAGAATGGAGTTGCCCACCAAAAAAGAAGAAATCTGCTATGGTGGGTAGGAAATGGGCCTACATGCCAAATTCAAAGATCCCCAGATCCAGGGCAAGAAAAGCAACTATTTCAGGATAGTAATAGAGTAATTTATTAATTTTGACAAGCAGTGGCAAATTCTACTTTATTTATGTCTCTTTGACAAATTAAACTGTGTAATAAAAAGTAGAATTAACTGTTAAGAAAGGAAGTAAATTTTCAAATGTACTCAACCACGGGCTTTCTTTTCCACCCAATAGCAATAGCACATCGTTGGCCCTAGTGAAGTTATTTCTACAAAACCTTTTGGCAAGTCCATAGAATAGAGTTGGCCATACTAACTCTCAAGATAAAGACCCTACAAATGGTCATAAACATATGATCTGTATTACAGTTAATCTTGGACAACATGATCTTTATCAGAGTTTGTCTTAAGTTTTTCCAACTCTTGACATTCAAATACTCTTTTTGCTCCACATGAATTAATGTGATAATAAGAGTTTTTTGAAACAGAGAACTACAGAGACTACAGATGAACATTTATCTTCTGTTATCAAAGCACCAGTATAATTTTAATAAAAACATTGGAAGATGTATCTACCTAAATTAATTCAAGAAAAAGAACATTACTATTTTTTGAGAAAGCAAATTAATATTTTTCTTTGATTTCCTAATACTTTAGAAAGAAGGGTAGTAATAAAATCTTTAAATAAATTATGTAATGCAGCAATATTTAGTTTCATCTTTAATGAGATATTTTATACGCATTCTAGCATGATAGTGCATCTCTAAGTCACAGACTCCCCTAAGTCTGTCTCCCTGGGAATATGGATACACTGTTAGACACCACAGTATAGGGAAGAAACTGGGCACTGCATTGCCCCTGACACTAAGAAGCTCTGTGATCTTTAATCTGTTTTGATCTCAATTCTCTTCACTATAAAGCTAAAGAATATACTGTTACCCAAGCATCTAATTTTTTTCTCATCATCCTCTAACCTGATGATGTTTTGTGTGCCTTTAGTTACACCAGTTCTCCCTGTGAATTTGTAACCCATAAATGGCAACTTCTGAACAAGAGAATCATTAAGGACCTAATGAAATCTAAAATGTTATTATTCTAGGGTTAGAACAACAAAGAGAAATGAGAAGACACACAAATGCTACTTACTTTTCAAAGAAATATCTGATGATCACCAAGAGAAAAGCATATGGAATTGTCATATACAAATGAGATGGTTTGACAAAGATGAGTCCATCGTGATCGTCAAGATCTGACCACTTTATTGTTGGGGGAAGCCAGAAACTTTCCAACCAGAACCATTCTTTGAATGCCTGAAACATCCTAAACCAATGGAAAAAGAATATATTAGACTTAATCATATCAACACTTAAAATTGAGATAACATTGCTCACCTTTATTCAAAATACCTAAGCCAGAGAATTTTACAAGTAAAATAAGAATTGAATATCATTATTTAATAAGTTTCATGATCCTTTATTTCATTAAAGAAGACTTACTCTTCTAATAGATGCAGACCAAATTTGGCTATGGCATAGAAAACTGAAGTTTTTCATACAGTAGTAAATATACAGTAGAAGTATGCTCACACTTTGGTTACATATTTCCCTCTTATATAATTCTATGATATTAAAAATAACAATGGGCTCTACAACTTCAAAATGCCAAAAGTCAACCTCTTGAAAGCTCCAAGTATGTATGAATCTTCACTAGTACCCTAAGAAATTTCCAAGTGACAAAGGATGACATATTTTATTTCATATTACAACAAGGAGTTCAAATTAGTCCCTGGCTATAACTATTTACGGAGATTGTATTACTGTAAAGCACTGTATAGGCATAAGGGATACAAAGATTCATAAGACAAGATTCCTGCCTTGGAGCCTAAAGTCTTTCGGGCAAGGCTGGCCTGAGTAGGTAACTGCGACTTTTAAAAAATACAGTAAGAAAGGTATATACAAGGGGCTTTAGGAAGATGATGATGGGATCCGAGCCCAGCCAGAAAGCATCACGATAAGGTCACTAGAACAGACGGCCCTTGAAGTATCTTGAATAATAAATGTAGATAAACCAGAGAACAGCAGAATAGGGAAGAGAGAATTGAAGTTTTAAGATGAGAAAGTACTATGATCAAGAACCATAAGCAGAGAAAAACATAGAATATTCTCTAGAAAAAACAAAATATTTTTCTTCTGGTCTCACATAAGTCAACACAGAAGATTTTTATGACCCCCAAAAAGTGTGAGGGTTTCTTCTCACCAGTGTAAGATCTAAAGTCTCACTTCCACTCTGAGGAGTGTGAACAGCCAAAAGGGCCTTCACGATGCTGAGCCCTGTAGCCCAACGATGGCTCCGGATGCAAGACCCAGGGCCTTACTTCCAGGAGCCTTGAACAGCCCAAAGGGCTCCAAGATGCTGGGACCTATAGCTCAGCGAGGCTCCAGGAGCTCGACATAGGAATGAGACTCACCCAGGAAGGAACACACCAGGCTTGTTGGTAAACAGACCTTTATTAGTCTGGCCAGATGGCACTCTCAAAACTGAGCAGCTCAGAGAGGCACAGCACGGGGGTTAGAACAGTTTTTTAAAGGCAAGGGAAGAGGAATGCAAGTACAGCAAGTGGGCCAGGGGTCAGGGGGTCAGTTTTCAGTTATCTGTCTAAAGGAGTCAGCTATACGGTACACCTGGCCTTTCAACTCCAGACCTCAGGCTGTTCTGTTCTAACGAGGCCTTGAGTCGCTATCTTGTTTGCCTGTACCGGGCTTCCATACACTCTGTTTTAATTTTATCTTGGAGCTGGGTAGAAAGAAATGTGTGCTGCTATATGCTGGCTAACTAGGGGTTACATAGCGGTTAGAGTCCCACATTCCCCACTGATTTGGGGGCTCAAATCAAATCCTTGATTCATCATTTTACTTAAAATTTTTAGCTAAGGGGTCACAGCAATTTGTAAAGGCATCTTTTTAGACAGATAAGTTGGGGATTAGGATCCCCAGAGCACATGAAGGTCACATATTTTGATCTTTTGTAGGCTCATAAACTCTTAATTCAAAAGCATAATAGCACATAACAGTTTGACACAATATACGAGTCTATATCTTGATTGTAGTTTTCATTCTTCAGCCGTGCGTGGACTCACCAGCTTCCGGTGTGGTGAGAGCAGGGCCTTGAGTGCGTTGTCTCCTGGAGTAGGAATCTGTGGAATTCTATTTTACTCTAGAGTGGTGGTAGCTGAGCTTCAGCTACCTTGACAGCTGTGGGAATAACCATAAGTACCTCATATAGCCCTTTCCATATAGGTCGTAAAGGGGTCTCTCTTTATTTTTTTTAATAAAATCTTGTATATCTCTGAAGCCCTCTTTGTTTTTATAGGGATGGCCTCAGGCCATCCAGAAAAGTATAAACCCATACTAACACATATTTATAACCTTTATAGGGGGTGGGTATAATCATCTAAAGCTTCTGTTTATTTTTTATAAGTTTGCCCTCTGCTGTGAGAAGACCACACTTGTATAGACTGCCACAGATACACCAAGTGGCAAACAAGAATCTGCATAAGCATTTACCCTTTTTTATTTTGCCCATTGGAGAGCCTGTATGAGTGCCCACAGCTCTGCTCACTGAGCTTACCATCCAGTGGGGAGGAGTCCTGCTTGGACCACTTCATGTTGAGTCATCTCTGCATAGCCAACATAGCGTATCCCATTTTCCATGAAGCTGCTCTCATCCTTGAACAGGACGAAATCAGCCTCAGGCAGCGGGTCTTTTTGCAGATCTGGATGACTGGAGAACAATTTGTCAGTGACCCTGAGGCAGTCGTGTTCAGGGGACCAGGTTCCGAGGGCAAAAAGTAGCAGGGTTTAAGGTTTTAACTGGAGTAAAATATAGGTGGAAATTCTCACAGATGAGAGCCTCATATTATGTGACTCTATTTGAGAGCCATCAATGTCTTGTTATTTAATAGCTCTAAAAGGCATGGGGAAACTGAACAAATTATTTTTGCTAATGTTACCTGGTCAGCTTTGTGCAGCTTCCAGGGCTCATAAACAAGGGAGCTATCCCTTCACAGCTGGATCCAAACTCTAAGATAAATATGCTACTGGCTGATTCCCTGGGCCTACTCCTTGAGTGAGCACCCTTAAAGCAGTATGATTTTTTTAGTCAGGTACAAACTAAAAGGCTGGGTCACATTTAGGATCCCTGATACAGGGGGCAGCAGAGAGAGAGAGAGTTAGTTTTAGCTGTTTAAATGCTGACTCTTGCTCTTTACTCTATAATAATCACTGTCATTTGGGGCCCTTTAAAGGTTCATATATACAGAGAATCTAGATCCTGTAAAAAACCTTTTATCTCAAAAATTTTCTCATCTGTTTTAAGTCCTTTTATCTCCAAGCAGCATAAACTTTATATCCTGCCTCCTGAAGCAGCATTAATAGTTTTTAATACCCTGTGAAGTTTTTATTTAGTACATCCAAAAATTAAAAATAATCATAAATTTTATGTATGAAACTTTATAACATTTAATCTAATTAAGTATCAAAAGCATTTTTTTGAGTAGCTGTCCTTTTTTATTATTAACAGGAGTCTATCTAGACCTGAGTTTATACTTAATGAGCTTGACAAAATTTTAACTTATAAAACCAGGTTATAGAAATTAACCTTATTAGTATCCTTGTTGTCATTTTAATCAAAATATAATTGGACAAACTTTTCAAACAATTGGACACAGACAAACATATAAGACCATTTATGAAACTGTAATATATTCAAATGTATGTGACCAATTAAATTATAAAATCTTTCTTATTTTTGTCTCATTTATTATTAACCTTTCATAGCAAACTTTAGCTGTTAAAATCTTAAAGTGTTCTCTTTTTTTTTTTCCTGTCTTCAGATTGTTACATCTTAAAATTTGACTGGCTTCCTGTAGAATAGTATTAACCTTGAGTTTTTATCAACAAAGTACAGAAAAGAGCAAGTTAACCCTATAATTGTAATTGAAGAATTTGTAATGCACAAGAAGGATTTTAAGAACACCAATTAAACTTAATTTAATTGAAACAAAGATACATTTATCAAATAGTTAAAATTTCTAACTTGATTTTTCTTGCAAAAAATCTCTTGATGTCTGGTAAAACACAATTGTAGTTTTTCTGACTTGCAGTGCTTTTTTCTATTTTGTCTTTCAGAGTTTTTTAACCTGATTTTAATCTATTAGAGATTTATTTTTTTATTTTAGTTCTTTCTAATCTGAGTGCAAGCCCTGTTTTATCTTTTCTGAGTCCCATCATGTTTTTCCATGTGCACCCTCCAGTGCAGTAAAGCTAAACAATTTGGTTTTTGGCCCCCTCCCCACACCTTCAATCTTAGCAACTCAGGGAGCGGGAGGCAGCTCGACCTCCTCCAAAGGGGAAACACAGGGATTTGCCTGCAATGATGTCACATTTTCTGAGAGGCAAGTTCACCATGGGAAAACAGCAGATTTAGAAAGCAATTGTTCTAAGACCAAAACTAAATAATTTTTACTAGCAACTGATTACTACGGGGCAGAAGTTTGAGCAGCTCCTAGAGCATAGAAGGCTCCAGGTTGACAAAGTCTCGGGTAAACAAAACAAAGGCAGATAACTTTCCTTTTGTCTAGAGTTTTTTTCTGGGGGCCAAGTCTGGCTTAGCTGAGACCATGATAACTCACAAAGTTTCTTAAGCATCTTTGGTTGCAGTTTTATTTCATAGTCCCCCACAAAACCTTTATCAAAACTCTGAATTATGCACTTAAGAACAGCTAGTTTAGTATTAGCATTTTCCATAACCATTAGATATTCCCTTGTCCAGCGACTCAAGACAAACAAAGGGTGGGGTGCTGTTCCAGAAAACGGCCTCATTCACTCCTCAGCCTGGCTCTGAGATTCCCAGCTCTCCCAGGCCCACCTGGACCAAAGGAGAGTTTCCCTTCGCAAGAGTATCTGTTTTGTCCTTTCTAAGTGTGGCCACAGACTCACAGGACTGAACCACACAAGTTCTGCAATGCAGGAGGGCTTTTCAAGTGCAAGCACTCCCTCCCTTTGTTTTGGTGCACAGACAGGCCACTGATGGCTTTCATAGCTCGTTTCACTCACTCTCCTAACCAAGTCTCTTTCACACACACAGTCACACAAGAAGTTAACACATTTCCTTCCTGGAGCCCCTTCCAAAGACAAACTAGGGAGCAACCCAGGGGATTTCACCACTCAGACGATTTCACTCACTAGCCTTCTTTCTGCTCCACTACCAGTGAGCTGGCCTCCGAGTCCTAGAAAGGGAACCCAGGAAATCCTGGGGGCACGCCTCTTCTCTTCCAAGGAGGAGGACAGTTGCTCCCTCTGGGAGGACTCTGGTCGAGGCCCAATATGGGCTGTGTCAGTTATCTCTTTCCTTCCTGGCCAACGCAGCCGGATGTTCTTCATAAGCCTGGACCCAAATATTTATATAAGGAAATTGGTAGGGGTGGCTGGGGTACCCGCTGACTTTCCCCATATAGCTCAACAGAGGCCTGACTCAAAGGAGCCCTTGGTTAGCCATTCCAATTGACAAAGGGAGTGAAGCTTTCCATGAGAGAATTTAACCCCATACTCGTCCTCTTGCTCAGGGGAAAAAAAACCAATTTAAAATTAGTAAGAAAGCAATCCAGCAGGGCATTCTTGGAACTGGATCCTCCCAGCTTGTCCCTAGGAATGAATGCAAAGTTAACACTCAACAGACAGGACACAGACAAGACAAACAGGCGCCACAAAAAAGGCTTTGATTCTACCCGGATATCCTTTTCAGGTCCGGGGTCAGGGGAGGCTTCCCGGCTTGTCAGCCACTTCGATCCTGACAAACAGACAGTTGCAACTGGTCCAAAGCTTACCTCCGGAGGCTTTTCGGGTCTATGTCCAAGAATCTCCTGCCGGATCAGCTACAGAGAGATCTCGGATGGATTTACAGTTCCCACCCAGGGATCTCGCTGGGACCTCCAATAATGTAAGACCTAAAGTCTCACTTCCACTCCGAGGAGCGTGAACAGCCAAAAGGGCCTTCACGATGCCAAATCCTATAGCCCAACGATGGCTCCGGATGCAAGACCCAGGGCCTTACTTCCAGGAGCCTTGAATAGCCCAAAGAGCCTCCAAGATGCTGGGACCTATAGCTCAGTAAGGTTCCGGGAGCTCGACGGAGGAACGCGAGTCACCCAGGAAGGAACACACCAGGCTTGTTGGTAAACAGACCTTTATTAGTCTGGCCAGATGGCACTCTCAAAACTGAGCAGCTCAGAGAGGCATATAGCACAGGGGTTAGCACAGTTTTTTAAAGGCAAGGGAAGAGGAATGCAAGTACAGCAAGTGGGCCAGGGGTCAGGGGATTGGTTTTCTGCCATCTATCTAAAGGAGTCAGCTATACGGTACACCTGGCCTTTCAACTCCAGACCTCAGGCTGTTCTGTTCTAACGAGGCCTTGAGTCGCTATCTTGTTTGCCTGTACTGGGCTTCCATACACTCTGTTTTAATTTTATCTTGGAGCTGGGTAGAAAGAAATGTGTGCTGCTATATGCTGGCTAACTAGGGGTTACATAGCGGTTAGAGTCCCACACCAGCAAGCAAACAACTCTGGAGCAGTGAACACCAGCTACGTGTCCTCTGATTCAACTCAATTCTGAAACTAGTTACCTGGAAATAGCATTAGATTCCATACGGTTGAGGGGTCCTCTTTTTACTTAAAATGCCAGCCTCAAGTCCCAGATTATTTCACATGTGATTCTGTCAACTGACATCTGGCCTCTCACACACCCTCTTCAGGTTCAATTAATTTTTAGAGTGGTACACAGTACTTAGCAAACAAATTTTCTAGCTTATTATCAATGCACAGGATATGAGGAACAGATGCATAGGGTGGGGCACAGGGGAAGAGGCATCTACTGTCCATGTCCTCTCTGGACATACCACCCTTAGAAATCTCCATTTAGCCAACTATCTTGCAGCTCTCCCAACCCTGACCTTTGGGGGGTTTAAGGAGACTTCGTTACATTGGCATGATTAAGTCATTAGCCATTGATGAGCAACTCAGCCTTCAGTCCTTCTGACCTCTTTAAGGACTGCAGGTATGGCTGAATGTGTAAATGTGCAAATCATACCTTGGTTCTTCCGGGGATCAGCCCCCAACCTGAAGCTACCTAGGGGCTTTCAGCCTTCATCAGCCAATTCATTAGCATACAAAAAGACTATCACTTCCTAGGTTCCAAGGATTTTAGGAGGCCTATTCTGGGAAACCGGGAAGAAGACCAAATATATATTTCACAATGTTACTTGGATGTTTTAATTACATTTTAAAACTGTGACCATATTGATCTTGCATTCCAATGTTGAGAATGTTTTATCTTTAAAGTTAATCAGAAAAAGGAGTAAAAATATCCTCAGATTACAACGAGGTGAACTAAATAACTATCAAGACCTCCTGATCTGGAAATAATAAGATGTACGTGGAAAACTACTAGGAATTTGGTACAACAGCAAAAGACCCAAAGGTGTGGAGTGGTAGATTACAGATTACAGATAGGTGCCCAGGTAACCACAGTGTATTCACCTGGCATAGTTATTAATAGTTCCCCTTTCTTTCAGAAGTGTTTTGTTTTAGACAATAAATCATATGGTCACTCTCATCAAAGGCTGATGAACCAAGCAGAGTTAGGTCACAGAGTTTGGATTCCATCTAAGCATCTTGGACCCACTGAAGAGGGGTAAAATTGGCAAATATTTTAGAAAGATTACTTTTGTAGCCAGGTATCCTGTGAGCCCATTTGGCATTTCTGCCCACTACAGAAAGGGGCCTCTGCAGACATAGCTCTTTAATTCAGTGCACCAACGGCTGGATCTCAATCCTCCTACATAGCACCACTGCTCCTGAACAGGAAAAACCTTGGCAGCTCTGCTGGCAGTGAACTACATTTCAGGGGATGGAGACACAGGAGATAATCAGAAGTTTACAGTAGTAGATGCAGTCATAAGTGCACACTGTGCTAGCACAGTGGGTCAGGGGAAGGAAGATGCTGGTATTAATGGCAACTGAGTTAGGGTTTTCCCCAATATTGTTATAATGATTACTATGCAAAACAATTTGTTTGTTCTTTAAAAGCAATGCAAGGCACTACTGATTATTTGGCCCAGTGCAAAAGCCTATGATATTATTAAGAATTCCCACTCTAAACTATTCCTAATCAAGATCTGTTGAAAGGCATCACAGTTTTAATACCCAACAAGTAAAAACATTTAAAAGTAGACCCAAGGAAAGCAGAAGCTGGGGACAGCCCCCTGGAAAATGTAGTTCAAACAGAGAATGAATGAATGATAAATATTATTCATTCTTTCCCTTAAAGCATCAAGAACTCCTTCTTTTACATCAGTCTCTCTCTGTATCTGTCTCTGTCTCTGTCTCTGTCTCTCTCTCTCTCTCTCTCTCTCACACACACACACACACACACACACACACACCCCAACTCAAAATAAATGATAGACCCAGGTATGAGGGTGAAAATTATAAAACTCTTAGAAGAAAATCTTGGTGACCTTACACATGACACCAAAAGTATAATCAACAAAAGAAAAAACAGATCAACTACACTTCATCAAAGTTAAAGTCTTCTGCATTTCAACAGATATCCATAAGAAAGTGAAAAGAGTCCAGAGAACGGGAGAAAATATTTGAAAACCATATACCTGATAAGGGATTTACATTTAAAATATATAAAGAATGCTGCTTACAACTCAGTAATAAGAAGGCAAACAACCCAACTTAAAAACTGGCTAAGGATCTGAATAGGCACCTCACCAAAGAAGATGCACAAATGACCAATAAGTGCAAGAAAGAATGCCTCAATTATTAGCCACGAGAGAACTGCAAATCAAAACTATGGCCAAAAATAACCTTTCATACACACTAAGATGACGGTAACAAAAATGATAAGTGTTAGTGAGATATGAAGACACTGGATCCCTCACGTGCTGCTGGTGAGAATGTTAAATGGCACAGCTGCTGTGGACAACAATCTACAGTGCCTTAAACTGTTAAATACAGAGTTTACCATATGATCTAGCAATTCTTACTTCTAGGTATCTATTCAAGAAAATTGAAAGGATTCATTTTATAACCTGGTTGATCCCTGAAAACATTATGGCCAGTGAAAAAGGCCAGATAAAAGAGGCCAACAATTGTATGATTCTGTGTATGTGAAATGTTCGGAATAGGTAAATCTATAAAGATAAAAAGTGGGTTAGAGGTTCCTTAGAATGTTATGTGTGTAGTGGGGGAAACTGTGGTCAGAGGGGAATGGAAAGTGATTTCTAAGGGAGGGTGCAGGATGTGGGGGACGGATAATGATAATGTCCAAAAATTGAGTGTGGTATTGGCTACACAACTCTGAATATACTAAAAAATCACTGAATGGTAAACTTTCACTAAGTCAACTATGTTGGACTTGAATTATATGTCAAACAAAATGAAAAAGTTAAGATGCTTCCTTCTCATATCCATCTCTCTTTTTAAACTTTATACCTCTTAATCCATAGCTCATTCTGAACTTCATGATAGTGCCTCCAATTCTTTCATTAACTAGACTTAAGTTTTACCTTCCTGAGCAAAGCTTGTGTCTACAAACCTAGAAAAATACTGTAACCGAAAGGCTATAATTGGATTCGGACATTAGCATGATATTAAAGTTCATGACTTTCTGGAAGGAAAAAAATAGCATAAAAAGTAAAAACAAACTCTGGCTATCCCAGATGATTTCCCTTCCAGTATAAAAGCATCCACGAGACCTCCACAAGCTAACATGTTTTCTCTAGACAAGGGCTGTTTAATCCAGGCTGTCTCTTCAGCCTCCCTCTCCATCATTTTTTTCTCTCTAGGTGAGACCAGAGGCTAAACAGAGAAATGAGGTTGAGAGGCATGGGACAGTACTCTCCTTTGATCCTCCAGGTCATTTGAGGCTGTTAGCAGAAAACAAGTCACATTCTGTTGGCTCTGTGATAGCTGCTCCTATGGTAACAAGCTCATGCTAGCCAGTAGCCACTAACTCTGGCATCTTTTCACTAACCTTAGTGCTTTAGATAGGCCACTCTGGAGGTAGCTGTCAGTATGCAGTCCTCAGAGAAGGTAGGGGAAATCGCCACTATGTGTGGAGTCAATTCAATGTCTTTCCTACCATGAAAGCCACAGTGGACAATTCTCCACCCACAAGTGCAGCACTGAGCTCAGGCTCCCCTTTTCTCAGGAGCTCAGATCTGTAGCAGACTGTGCTACATAGCACAGCAGGAGCAGATGGTATCCTGCTCAGGCTGCTGTTGCTACTACTGAAAAAACAGTTGTTGCTTTTCAGCCTCTTGGCCTTCCCAATTCCCTTGGCTTCCACTGTCATGAAAGTCTGGTCCACCAGCCCCTCTTCAGTGACATGAGTCATCTCCAGTCAAGACCCTTGTTTGAGACACTAAGAAAGAGATGACTTCTACTGCTTGCAGCCTAGATCCCTGACAGACACATTAAGTATTCTGCTCAACATCCTTTACTAGAATTGGTAGCTCAGAGTCAGTTGTCTGCACCTGAAATTTAGCAGGGGTGCCAATTCATAAGATGCCCTTCTAAAGCATACACAGAGAAGCAGGAACTTGCATACACAACTGAGGAAGGTCAGGCAGGGTAGCATTTACCCATTTCTTTTATTTAGCTTCTGACCTCACCTTTCTGACAATGGGCACTGATTTGGCCCTTTTCCTTCACTTTCCCACTTCTGCCTCTGGTTTACCTAAGTTTCAAATCTGACAGTGGTACTCACAGTCACTGCTTAAGGCTTTTGTTTGCTTTTTCCTTTTTGTGGTTGTTCTGTATAAGAGAGTCTGCTGGATTCCTTGACACAGCTTTACAAAGGTACTTGATAATGACAGGCATTTTACCTCACAGTAAGAAGGTGTGGCAGACTGCCCCACTGATTATACCTAAGCAGTACAAGCTGCAATGAGTTAACCCCAGGACTGGTTTCTTTTAAGAAGTGAGTCTAACCAAAGCATATGAGACAACACACAGCTGAGGTCAGAGCGACTTTTACCCAAATTCCATTCCCAGTCTAACATAAAAATGCTTCGTCTCTTCTTTTACAAGCCTTGCCTGCATTAGCAATGTATCCCTAGCAACTATACATAGTCCCTACACACAGTCCCCTCACCACAACTTAACAATAATTTTGTCACCAATAAATATAGATGGTTCTGGCTGTTCAGGGCCTTTGCTTGCTCAGGCCCTTGTTTGCTTAGGCACTGGTCATTCCAGTTCCTTGTCTCTATCTCTTTAATTCTGTCTCTAAGCCTTTCTTCTCACGCTGCATGGTAGCACCAAGCAGGAGATCGGGATCCATTATAGAGGTGCTGGTACAGAAGGAAGATAAGTACATGCTGAGTTAACTCAGTACTGCAGTACTTTACCGATACCCATATGGAAAGACAGTTACAAAGTATCAGAAAGGGAAGACACTTATATTTTAAAATCTCAAGTAATTTCTCTTTAAAAAGTATTTGCAATAGTGACTCTGTCACTTTGGTCAGTCAGGGAAGCCCATAACTCCTATATTAAACTCTTATCCCTTATCTCTTCTTTATTCATTTAGCTTAATTCTAGGCTTTTCTGGCAATTTAAAAATAAACTTTGTTTAGTGCCAAGCACAGCAGCACATCCCTGGAATCCCAGATTCTAAGGAGGCCAAGATAGGAAGATCACTTGAGTCCAGGAATTCAAAGCCACCTTGGGCAACATAGCAAGACTGCATTTCAAAATGTATTAACTAATTTTCAGTATTGAGTTGGTATTCTCTTGGAAGCAAATATATTTTTTATTTCCTTAATTATTATCAATTTCTTTTTTCTCTTGTTAATTAGTCCCTTTTTTTACCTTCTGTACATTCTCCGAATGCAATTTTTAACGATATAGAAATATCTGAATTGCAATTTTTATTGGTATAAAAATATCTGAAGCTGTATATGTATGTGGGAGTGTGCTGGAGATTTAACCCAGAGTCTCATAGGAGCCTTTTTAAATTTATTTTTATTTTGAGACAGGGTCTAGCAGAGTCACTAAATTGCCCAGGCTGAGCTCAACCTGTGATCCTCCCGCCTCAGCCTCTCAGAGTGCTTGGATTATAGAAATGCACCACCACACCCAGTTGAAGCTTTTTTTTGTTTTGTTTTTTTGGTACTGGGGATTGAATGAAGCTATTTTTTTAAAAAAGTATTTGCAAGGAAATGCCTGCGGCTATTTCTTTGTGCCCTTGTAGAAGTATTATTATTAAAAGCGACAACTTAGCTTCAGCTGTGTTTTTTCACCTGCCAATGCTGAAGAATTTTTAAATCTCATTTTCAATTCCACTTGCCAAAAATTCATAGGCAGATAGTCTAACTAATGTAGGGTTTTATGGCTTATTATCTTCTGACCGCATAGAATCCAACAGGGTAAAGGAAACCTGTTGAGCCACTTCTTTTCATTGACACCATTAAATCTGACCTTGGGACTGAAGAAATAAAATCGAGCCACAAGGTTATCACCATTTGAAGCAGTATTTATGTAAAGTACTAAAAACATGGCACTACCGCTTTTGTCAGGGTAAGAATGCCAAGTCAAAGCACTGCAGTTTCTGCTAACTAGTCATCCTCCCCACTATAAATTCCACATCAGCTTGCAAGATACCTCTGCAGAACATGTCTCTCAGATAGAGAAGAGTAACAGGAAAATATCTCTGCAGAACAGAAAATCTCAAATACAGGACAAGAAATGGGAAGCTGAGTAGATAAGTGGTATATTTCTGAGGGAGGAAGTAAAAGATACTCTTAAATCACCTAAAACCTCTGTGTTACCACAGTTGGAGGACGTGAGAACTGGTGAGAGCCTGTGGAGATGGGGTGACCTGCCAGATTACACCCTAGGATTCTCTGGTGAAGAGAGAGCTCTGTTAGAAGGAGGACCTGGTCTGCCTTGGTCACTATTGTTTACCAAGAGCTGGTCAACAGTAGACAATAACTATTTGTTACATGAATGGACAGGGAGGCTTACTGAGGCTAAAGTACATTTTTGAACAATAAGGAACGATACTATAGCCAAGAATGATATCTAAGTTAGTTATCTACAAACAACTTCATTCTCATTAGCTGCAAAACAATTCTTAAAATTTGGTTCTATGGTCAGATAAACATGTTTATCTACATTTAATCTGTGTTTTCTTTGGAACTAACTCTACAAACTTAGTCATGGTAAACTGGTTATGCTTCTTAGATAAAACACAAAGGAAAACCTTAGCAGTTTCTTGCTTCCTGTGAACTATATTAAGAACTGAGCCAACCATAAATTCCAAATCTAAGAGCATGTAAAATTGTAAAAATGATAGAACAACTACTCCAAAGAATAGTATTGTGATTAAGTGCGTAAAACATCTGTAAATGCCTGCTTTAAGAAAACCGAGGAGAAAATGAAAAAAGAAACTCCTACACGAGAAGCAATTATAAGATAAGATTATTAACCTATAAGATAAAAACAATTTTAAGCAATTCTCTTATATTAAATTTTATAACTACATCAATTTAAAGCCTTAAAGAAATTCAGAATACACTTAGAGATGAAAAAAAAAGTATTTGTAACAAAACATGATGTCACCTCAAAGTTGTCCTTGAGGGGTATCAAAAGATTTCCAAGGATCCATTAATTCTGCCTTTCAGCTACAGATCCTGTATCTACTCCAGTTTTACCTGAGAATGTGGCTACCCTATGTGGGAGGCAACATTTCCTGACACAGCAGTGGAACTGATTTAGGTAATCTCCTTAAAGAGCAAGCTGTGTGTCTTGGTTTTTCTCTTCTTTACTGAGAGTTAGATTTGAAGATATCAAGATAGGTAAAACCTTGGAGGCCAATTAGCTCATTAATCCTGATCCACTCATATCTGGATCATTCTATGTAAGAAATGAATTTCTACCTTACACAAGTCACTGAATTAAGTTCTCTGTTATAGTAGTTTACTTAGACTATAAGGAAACTTAAACAAGGACTATATATTGCTTCCAGGTAGATTATAAAATCTGGAGACATCTACTCATCAAAAAATACCATTACAAGAATAAAAAGTTTTATTACAGACTGAGAAAAATCTTTGAAATATATGCAATACAAAGAATTTGTATCTAGAATATGTACGTATGTATGTATATAAAGATACATTACACAATAAACATAAATCAGAGAACTTCTCCCATAATAAGTCAATCAGGGACCTAGGTTTTAATATACCACCTAGTGAGGACTTAGTATTTTCTCTGCCTATGGAGCTTCTGCCAGTTATCAATGCTTCTATGCTCCAATCTCAACAATTTGCCTCCTCTCAAAATACAGGTCCAATCCCTTTGTGTGTTTTCCCGTTGCCAGCTAGTTCCAAAGGTTTGTTAGTACAGCAAGGGAGAAAAGGGTTTATCTTCCTGGAAATGGAGAGTTCAAAGTCCCAAGACCTTACTGATCCAGTTTGACCCTGTCAGGCACAGGACCTCCAGTGAGACACTTTCCAATGAGGAGTGCTCCCCAGCACCAAAGAAGGTAGAGCTGTGGCAAGTTCTAGAGGGCTGGTTTCCAAGAAATTCTGCTGTCACCATGACTCCTCTTTGCATTTCAGTCTTGAGGGACGTTGTTCCCTGGGTGCTCACTGTCCCAGGGAAAATGACTGATCCTTTTATCTGCTATTACTATATTATTTTAGCATTCTCACTGGTAAATCACTCATCAGTCCAGTCTTAGTAAGGTTTGTCTTTCTTTCTTTTGTGGTACCAGGAATCAAACTCAGGGCTTTGTTCTTGCCAGGCAGGTGCTATACCACTGAGCTACACCTCTGGCCCAGAACTGACTGTTTTCTTTTCTTTCTTTTTACCATCAGTCTGTCTTGATTGAAAAGTCCAGCCATTCTCAGATGCTTATTCTAATACTAGATAACCAAGGCTGAGGGTCTCCTGAGCAAGACAAAAGATCTCTGCAGTTCATTCACCTCAAAAAGGGGAGCCCTCTCATTTTCCCTTCCAATGCCATCTGTAGAGTTTGCTTTACTTTGCTGTGTGTATAGGTCAGAGGATGAAGTGAAGTTGCAGAAGATATAATTCTGTCCTCTTGCTCCCACTGATTCTAAACCAGATGAATATCCCCAAGAACCAGCTACCACTTTCTACTAAGGCAACATTTTTCATAGTTTCTAAACATAGTTGGGATATTTTCCAGCAAAACTAGTAATTCCCTGAAATGTCGATTTACCACCTGCAATCCATTCCCTTCCAGGACTGATATACCTTAGCACTGTTCCACCAAGTCATGTCATAAAACTTCACATAATGGCCTTGATCGAAGTCATTATCCATCAGCCCTTTCCTAACCTAAACCTTGAGCCAATGAAATATAATCCCTAGGAACACTCCAGGCTAAGTTCTTGTCTATTATGTGCAGAAGAAACTACCTGGAGAAGGTCTACTCAGAGCTTTACTGTCCAGAATGTATCCAGCGCTGTCTGGAGACAGTTCCCTCCCTGTCCTCTCCTTGCTGACTCCTCTAGAACTGAAACATTTGTAGGGTAGCCCTAGATGTCAAGGCCCCTGCCTCCTTTTCCAGTCACCACATGCCACCTTTCCCCTCACTCTTGGATCTGGCAAGCATGACTGGTTATTCTCTCTGATCCTGAGAATAAAGACAAAGGTCTTTCTAGCTTTGCAACACATGCACACACCAGTCCTTCTCTCTACAATGTGCTTCTCTTCTCACCTGCCTTCATCCAATTCTCTTCCTGATCCCTCAGGTCTACACTGAAGTGTCTATTGGTCTTGTTTTATTCTTACTATTTATTTATTCATTTATTTATTTGCACAGGGATTGAACTTAGGACCTTATGCTTATGAGGCAGGCAGCAACATCACTGAGCTAAATCCCTGGCTTGTTATCTACACGGTCTTTATCCAGGCATTCCCAGAACTCTGCTCAACAACCCCAAAGCTGAATGAAAGACTCCTACAAGTTGCTGCTCTCATTCCTGCTCCTATTTTTCACAGCATATAAAAATTGTAATTATATATTTGTATAGACTGAAATCTGATTCTCTATGCTTTGAGATCCATGGAGGGGGTGGGCGGGCTACCCTGGAGTTCCCAGGTAACTTCCACTCATTTAGATTCTTCTCCAAGCTATTGTTTTCCAGACTCTAGATTCTTTGTCCCAGAGAAGCTGAGTTGCTGGAACTTATTGTTCTGCCACTTTTTTTTTTTTTGCATCTATAATTGTTTTCTCACACAAGGATTGAAATCAACAAAAGCAAGTTTTCTTCTAAAAATCATGGGCTGGGGATTCAGCTCAGTGGTTCCACCACCTGCCTTGGAAGCACAAGGTCCCAAATTCAATCCTTGGTACAAAAAAAAAAAAAAAAATCATACATCTAGTCTAGCCCTATAGATGTATAGAAACCAAGACCCAGAGAAATAAAATTGTTTAATTCAAGCAAAACAAGGGGTAGGCAGTATTTTTCCAATACATACCCATTTTCTCCTCATTAAAAAGTGTTAGTAAAGTGATTTATTTCAATTAATATTTTAAGACATTATTTTAAAAGTAAATATTTCATATATAGAAGCTAATGACTGATTTTAAGTAAAGCCAATTATTACTTACATAAAACCATCACATTTTCACACACACAAACAGCTGACTGTTGGAATCTTGTATTTTAACAGTTTCAGAGATAATACAAAGTATGTTTCCTTAGTCAAAAGGAAGGTAAGCATTTGAGATCTACCTATAAACTGACTTTAGAGTCTGGATGTAACAAAAACAAGAGGATATGAAGTTTCATGAAGCAGTTTCTCCAAAATGTTCTTCTTTAAGACCTCAAGCCCCCTCACCTGACCTGACTCTCTGCTTTTCTCTATGTCC
Organism: Fukomys damarensis; assembly: GCF_012274545.1. NCBI lineage: Eukaryota > Metazoa > Chordata > Mammalia > Rodentia > Bathyergidae > Fukomys > Fukomys damarensis. The sequence continues at coordinate 7,824,556 of NW_022900919.1, read as the reverse complement.
CTGTTGTTAACTGGACATGGATTGCTAAAGCACACAAGGGAAGCAATCCAGCCAGGCAATTTCCTTAAACTGGTAACATGAATAAGACTTGCAGAAAAACAGGTATAACAACAATAAGAAGGATGCACAACAAAGTTATAAAATAGGTAAGACTTTTGAGAATGTAAAATTTAGGGTTCCAAGTAAAGGGGTTCAAGGTGACTGAAACTCTTAGGAGAAAGTTCTACAGAACTCCCCCCCCTTTTCTCCTATTACCTTTAGGGTTCTAAAATAAAAGGAGTGGTGTCACAATATTAAGTAATTTTAACCCAGTTAGCATCATGTCAGCATTTCCTTTTCAATTGCTACTATATATTATGCTTTTCTTTAGCTGTTCCTTACCAGAAAGCTTCTCCCTTGCCTGGTGAGTCACATCTTGCTTCACAAGCCAAGTGAGTCCAAGCAAAATCAAAGGAGCTGGGAACCTGGTGCCAGTGACTCACAAGGGACCTGAGGCAAATCACCTACTTCTGTCTCAGTAACTGAGAGACTAAAGGAATGGCTTAGTGTTTGCAGAGACCTCCTGTGTGCTGCTCAAGGAAGCTTCCTCATTGTGTCATCTTGTTAGGAAAGGTTTGGTCAGGAAAGCTACAGTAGAAATGGTAAGAATAAAGCAAAAAGTGAAAACAAACAAGCTAGCAAAAGAAAGAAAAAAAAACGAATGCAGAGCTTACTATACCACATCAAGTAACTCACTTTCCAAGAGCTACAAATTTAAGAGATTTGAAACATAAGCTTAGAGTTCTTTTTTCACTCAAAAACATACAAACCAACCAAGAGAGAACTGTAACTCTGGAGTCAAGAACCTTGCTTTGAAGGTCAGCTCTGTCACTTAATAGCTAGATTAATAGATCTAGCCTTAATAGATCTTGGGCAACTCTTATCGCTTTGAATCTTTGCTTACCTTCCTGTGAAATGGAGCTAATTCCACATATTACAAGGACCTATGATAGAATTAAGGGACATTAGCTATACAGATATATTTGAGCACAGTAAAGTGATAGATAAAAAGTTATGTCATATTCATTGTTATATTACATATAAGAAAGAATTAGTTGATTAGCTGCAAGGCTGGTTTAAATGATAAGATTAAATACTAAATTTATCAATATTCTCCAGGGAATGTGAGAGGTGACCACCCAGCTATCTCACAGGGCCACCTCACTCCATGTGTCTCATAGTCATTGGTCTCATATCCTTCGTTCAGTAAGGGAAGCCTATATGGTAAGTATCAACTACGCTAAGCAAAAATCCAGGGGAAAAGTCCTAGAGAAGCTGTATTGAACAGTATCATGTCATTCCAGGCTTTCGAATGATGAAAACTGACAGGTGGGGAATCCCAGTCCCTCCATCCCCACCCCAATACAGTGGGGTAGCATTTTTAGGACAGGACAAGTGGGAACCCACAGCTTACTGGCTTACTGAAAAGAGAAGTCTGGGAATCCAACTGCCATTTTCAGCCTCTCCCAGTTATATGACCTAGGGCAAGTGACATATTCTAAACCTTGATTTATTCATCTGTAAAACAGATGTAATAATATTTTATAAAGTTTGAGTCAGGATTAAGTAAGGTTACCTGTCTAAATCACTTAGTGTAATGCCTGGGATATAACTAGTGCCCAATAAGCTAAAAGTGTTAAGTCTTGGGGGCACTGTTTACATGTCCTCATCAGTGGCCCTTTCAGATGACATGATGATCAGCCATAATCTCACATTTCTAACAATACCCTGATGGATGTGTAGGACCCAGAGAAAGTGTTGGTGGGGGAGGAGCTCTTCTGAGGGACTAGTGTCACCTGACAGGGTAACTCACTTCCTCAATGACAAAAGTATTCTCACATCATGGAATCTGTCATGGGCAGTGACATCAAAGGCATCATATATTTAATGAAAAAAAACAAAACAAAACAGAGAAGGGTGTGAGGCTGTACCTGGAGCACACAGGAATCTGGAACTTGGGTTTCATCCACAGATGCAAGGGAAGGTGAGTCACTTTTAGGGAAGGGCTCAGGTCAGTAAGGCACACTCATGAAGCAATACCCCAATTTCAATATTTTTAAAAATATGTTTATATAATGCTCAAAGGTAGGGTTTCCTGTTGTACAACCTACTGCCCAACACACAATGAAGCATCCCCAAGATAAGAACAAGATGGCAAAGATTCTTGTAATCTCCAGATAAAGGTGTGGTGTGGTGGGTGTGATCACCTGACAGGGCAGGGGACTAGAGAGGAGGTGCAGAAAAAATGCCTCCCCTATAGTCTGAACTGCTTTCTTCTTGGGCTCTGAAATCATTAGACATGTCAGAACAACAAAAGCAAGAGCTCCTCTGGCATTGGGCTAGAAAATTATACCCATTAGAACATTGGCTTCTTTCTTGAGCAAATAGGGAAAGGCCATTCACTTGTCTTCCTTGGCTGGGGCAGCTGCTCCTCGTCAGTGGCCAGCCAGTCCTCGCTATTTATTTACCAAGAGAAGTGAGTAAGTGGGAAGATCAGAACTGAAAGGAACTAGTCATTTCTGTGCAGTTCCTACCTTATGCCAGAATTCTCTTAAGTGGGGGAGTCTTAGCCCTCAAGATTTTAAGTAGATTATGAGGAAGAGAGAAACTGGTGTTATATACAAATACAAATGTTTTTTGATTGATCTGTAAAGTCTAAAATACTGTATAGGGGATATATTTATTCAATAAACTTCTTTTGGATTGATTGTTACATCTATGGCTTTAAATTTAGAGCTACTTTGCTTGCAAAGTCACACAAAACATCTGGGGGATACTATTTATAAGTGAAACCTATATCTTAAAATTTTCCTAAGTTTCTAGACTTTCAAATACACATTTTTCTCAAAAAGATTATCCTTAAATTTCACCAAAATACATTTATATAATTTCCATTTCATTACTCTGATGCCTGCCTATTTCTGAAAACCCACTGGAATGAATGAGAGAAAATGCTGTACCAACATAACATAGAGTTCTCAGCTAAATGTTGTGCCTGGAATATTACCAACTCCTTTCCCTGGAAGGAGGGGATCAGCCAAACATGTGCCTGTGTGATTTCCTAATTAGTCCTCCACTGATCCTGATTTGGAGTCTATGGGTTCCTATCACTTCTTTTTAAAATTTCTTTCAGGATGAAGGGTGTAGTTCATTGACAGCCTGTATGCTCACCATGTGGAGGCTCTGGGGTCAATCAACACCAAAAATTGGTTAATACAATAAAATATCATTGCAATTTTTTCTGCCAAAATAGAGTTTGTAGAAGTGCTCCTGTAAGTCAGTATTCTCAGTTTTGTGAAAAAGGGCTCTTTGTGAATGTAGAAAAAAAGGAGCGTAATGGGATTAGAGCTGAATTGACACATCCAAGCTTACTAGGTCCTAGCTCCAGGTGCTGTATGAAGGGATTCAGAGTTCAGAGATCTTCCATGGTATTCATGCTAGTGGGATTTATATTTATTTCAATGCCATTAGCTTGATGTAAAAGAAAGTAAACAAAAGGGTGATGTGATATTTAGCTTCAAAGAGCTATGGGTAAGTAATGTCTCCAGAAGTTCTGGAACTTCTGAACTCCAGCACTCCAGAAGTTCCAGGAACTCAAAGTCAAAAATCTGTTCAGGCTCTGGAACCAACAGAGGGCTAGTGGTATAAGCAACATAGAAATTGTCAAAGTACTTCCTTTTTTTTTCCTAGCTTAAAACAATACCCATTTATTATCTCATGGTTTCTGTGAGTCAGGAGTCTAAGCACAATGAAGTTGAGTGCTCTGGTCAGTCTCACAAGTCAAATAAAAACCAGATACTAGCTGATTCTCATCCAGAGCTCATCTAGGCATTGGGATCCTCTTCTAAGCTCCTTCAGGTTATTAGCAGAATTCATCTCTCATGGGTATAGGACCCAGGTCTCTGTTTTCTTGCTATTGGTGGGGATCAGTCCTAGAAGCCACCCTTGGGTCATCAACTCATTAGAATTGTATAGTCTTACTGAACCACTCCTTCCCAGGAACTTAGTAATTCACTCTGTGCCTTGCAGATGCCTCCTAGTTCTTCTCACCAACAACCTATCTCTTCACTATTTATTCTCATTTCCACTAGAAAGAAGACAGGGAAAATACATTTGTGATTCAGTGACTTCGTGGTTTGGCAAAACTTTAAGTAAGGAAGTTTAGTTTTAAAAGTATATCCTAAAAGTTTGTTGCCTAAGATATGAACCCCTTCTGCTTGAACTCTATTGTCCCACTAGGAATTGATTGCAAGGGAGGGTGCGAGGTGGAGCAAAGCTCTGTGTAAGCCAAGGACAGTTGGTACAGGGGAAAGTGTAAAATGTAATTCAGATGCCTAGTGGCACTGATATCTGGCTTTACAGCTGAAAGATGGGAATAATAATACAATGTTTTCATAGTCCATTACAAAAATTACATGAAAATATTAAAATTATAACAATAGCACATCATAGGTCACAACAGTTCATCCACAAGTGCTCATTCATTGAATTCTCAGAGCAATATTCACTATTTATACTTCAAATTTGCAGGTAAAAAATAAGTTTGGAGAGGTGAAAGGTCTTGCTCAAGGTGATATAGAACCAGACTCAAATAAGCACAGAGGGTAAAAATGTGACTTCCCTGTGCATTAACTTGAGTTTGCCATTCGTCACACTACTATTTGTGAATGATTCTCCACTACACAAGTGATCAATTTTGATTATCATTTCGTATGGTTTTTGAAGAAATGTATATTTGAAAGTTCCTCCGTATAGGTGAGAAACTGAAAGCCAGCCAGCAATTCTATCCCTCCATTAGAACAGAAAGTACTAATGGAGTACAGTACTTCCATTAGTTGTATGTGGGGTGAGGGGATGATAAGATTAGAGCAAAGAAACATTTACCCAATATCTTCCCTTTGAGAAAGAATGTAAATTTACAGTATTTCACAGAGAATAATATGTTCGTTGACTTGCCTGAATACCACTACTCCCCAGCATTTGAAAAACAGTGCCATGTAAAGAACTCGCTGAGTTATAGATGGGGTTTTTCAAGATTACAGCTAAGAAAATATAACAAGCAAAATAAAATAAAATGTAAGTCATGATAATTTTCATGAGACAATATCACAGTTTTCTAACAAGGAACTCAAGATTCACACACACGTGTGTGCGTATATACCTACATATATGTGTGTGTGCATGTGTGTATGCATATACACACACCTATATTTGCCTGTCACATTTATGATCATAACATCCCTACAGAAACAGAAAAAGGAAACATAATGAATACACCTAACTCTTGTCCAACACATGAATTGGCTGGAAGACATTTTTAAACTACACTCTCCCCTTATTCAGGCCAATTACATTAGGGTCTCTGAAGGTGCAGTCCTGGCATCACAATTGTTATTATTGCATAATGAACATATTGACTAAAGTATTACACATATTTAGTAAAGTCAGAAAGTATAAAACTGCCAGAACCCTAGGTCCTCTCTGTTCCTCCACCCATTGTCCTACCTTCTTAAACTATCTCATCACAACTCTCAACTCCATGGATTAATGCTGCCTAGTCTTGAACTTTATATGAATAGAATCACACTAAATGCACTCCTTGGCATCTAGATTCTTTCCTTAACTGTTAGGACTGACATACATTCATGTTGCTACATGTAATAGTTGGCTCATTTTTCAATGGTGTTTAAAATTTCACCATATAACTTATCACAATCTGTTTTACTATTCCATTAGAGATGGAAATTTGGGTCATTTTGAGTCTGGGGCTATAACCATTAATACAACTATCTATGAATATTCTTGAACAAATCTTAAATGAACATATGTACACATTTCCAAAGGGCATATGTACAGAACAGAAATGCCAGGCAACAAGTCATGTGTGTATTCAAGTTTAAAAGACATTTGAGAACAGTTTTTTAAAGCTATTGTTCCAATTTATACCCTCACAAAAGCATATTAGAGTTCAGGCTGTTTAATGTCCTTGCTGACACATTTCGTGTGCCATAAATTTTAGCCTTTCTGGTGGATATATAACGACGCTTCATTGTGGTTTTTAATTCCTCTGGCAGCTAATAAGGCTGAGACTCTCTCTCTTTCATTTTCTTTCTTTCTTTTGTCATTTGGATATGCCCTTTTGTGAAATAACTGCTCAATTTGGCCCATTTTTTGTCTGTGATGATCTTTCAAAATTAACTTGTTTATGTTTTGGATTATGATTCTTTGTTGGTTGTAAGTATAGCAAATGTCTTCTCTTCCTCTGCAATTTGACGTTATGTGGGGTATGCTTAGAGAAACAGAAGCTGATTTACAGTTATTTTCCATCATTTTAGTACTTTTATGCATTAAGAATTTGCTGGCTGGGCATGGTGGCACACACCTGTAATCCCAGCACTCAGGAGGCTGAGGCAGGAGGATCAGTGTGAGTTCGAGACCACCCTGGGCTACATAGTGAGTTCTAGGTCAATCTCAACTACATAGTGAGACCCTGTCTCAAAAACAACAACAACAGCACCCCACAAAAACAAACAAAAAAAGAACTTATCTCGAGGTCATGTATATATTCTACTTTATCGTCTAGAACAATGTTGTTCAACAAGGAACAAAAATTGGTATTACCTATGTACCTTTAAATTTCCCAGTAGCTGTATCTTTAAAAGTAAACATAGTGAAATTAATTTAACCCAATACAACAAAATACTATCATTTAGCATGTTATCAAAATAAAAATTATTAATGAGATATTTTGTGTTCTCTATATTGGTAAATTTTTAAAACATGCTGCATATTTTCATGGCAGACACATCTTTATCAGGCCATTCACAACTCAGATGCTGAATAACCATATGCAGTTAGTAATTGTGTATTGGAGAGTGTGTTTTACCTATCATATCTAGATTAATATTTAGATCTGTATAAATTGTGAGGGGAGAGTTAAGATTTTTTCTACATGGTCATTCAAGTGATAATTCTTTCCTGTAGTTCTGACAAAATCAAAAATTGAGTCCCAAAATCTGGAGGCCATTCCATTACTCTACTGGGTCTCTGCCTTTAGTATTTTTTAAAGTGCCATAGTTGACTTTTAATTTCATCCAGCATTAAGAATAATTTCCAGTGGTTCACCAAATTAATTAGTAGGTCATGACTAGAAATTATACATAGTAGAAGAGAATGAAACAGAAAACATCAATATGTATCAAGTATTTTTTGTGGAATTGATTATTGCAGGAAAATGTGTCTGTGTGTTTTAAAGTGAAATCTGAAAAGTATTTCTATTAGTAATGACAAAAATTTTTGAAAACCACTGCAATAGTGTGATTTTTTTTAAAAAATTTGAGACAGGGTCTCACTCTGTCCTCACTATGTAGCCCAGGCTGGCCTCAAACTCATAGTAATCCTCCTGTCTCGGCCTCCTGAGTGCTGGGATTACAGGTGTGTACCACCACATCTGGCAACAGTGTAATCTATGAAGCAATCACTAAGGGACTACAACTTGTATATTTCACACTCATCATCTAGAGGAACCACAAAGTTTTACTCTTACATATCAGTCCTAGACCAGAATTCCACATAAAGCAGATCTCTCTTGGAAACAAGCCAGGTAAAGCCAGTTGTTGACTAATGGAATGGAAGGAGCTCAGTATGAGACCCTGAAACTTTGACCCAAAGTAGAATGTGGCAAAGATCCAGTGGTAAGCACACTACAAACAAAAATTGCTAATCTGCATAAGATTTTTTCACATTAGCATACTGCATGCTTTTAAAGTTTTAATTATAAGTCAAACAGGGAAAGAATTTTGAAGAGAAGAAATTCAAGCCAATTTAGTTATTAAACAAAGTCAAGTAATTTTCATTATTGAAAAAAACTGTCAAACATTTTTACTTAAATCTCAAAGTGATTAGCTTACTGTTTATTTTGTCAGGATCAATCTAATCCAAAAGTGTTTACTGACTATCCAAGAAAATATGCCTAGCAAAGGACTACTACCAAAAATATATAAAGGATTCAGAAAAATCAGACCCCCAAAATTTAAAGACCCAATCCAAAAAATAGGCACCTGAAATGACTAGACACTTCTCAGATGAAGAAGTGCAAACAGAATAAACATATGAAAAACTGTTCAACATCACTGGTCATTCAAAAAATGCTAATTGAAACAACACTGAGATCCATCTCACTCTAGCAAGAAGGCTATCATCAAGAAATCAGCCAATAACAAGTGCTGGTAAGGCTGTGGGGAAAAATGAACCCTTCTCCACTGTTGGTGGGAGTGTAAATTGGTGTGGAATTATAATGGAGTGGAAATTATAATGGAGATTCCTCAAAAAAACTAAAACAAGACTTTCCATTTGACCCAGCTATTCCCCTTCTTGGTATCCTCCTGAAAGAGTTAAAAACATCATACTATAGTGACAGATCACATTTCAGATGTTTATAGCAGCACAAATTGTAATAGCTAAATCTTGTAAACAGCTGCCATATCAATGGATAAATGGATAAAGAAAATGTGGTTTTTATATACAATGGAGTACTACTCGGCCTTCAAGAAGGATAGGCTTAAGACATTTTTAGGTAAATGGATGCACCTTGAGATCATACTCTTTAGTGAAATAAACTGGACGTGTGTTTAAGGATCACATTGTTGCTATTGTGTGAGAAACCAAAAGGGTAAATAAGGATGAAAATGGATGACAGATATTGGGAAGTAGGAAGAAAATATTTAAATGGGAAGGGGACCAAGGAAGGGGAAAAGGGAAGAAAGGGAAGGGAAAAGGAAAAAAAGAGAATAGGGGGAAAAATGGAAACAAAACTTTTGTAAATAAGAAAGGAAGAAAGGATGAAGGGAAAGGATGGCAATGGGGGAAAAAAGAAAAATCAAGATATATTATGCGCAGGCATAAATTCCCTGTGATGAATGTGATCACTATGCATATTTAAAATGTACGAATAAAATTAAATTTAAAAAATATGTCTGGCAAAGGAATCAAGGTAAGACAAATAGGCCTTGTTTCAGCATATATTACTCCTCAGAGAATTAAATGGATTATCACATATGATATTCTTCACTAAGAATTTCATTTCAGAATATAGATATAGTAAACAAAAATTATTTCATGGCTCCTAAGGTAATATGTTATCTCTTCAAATAACTTAAATATGTGCCCTTTCCATGAATTTTACATCTCTCCCATTAGGGAGAAATGGCATGAATCTTTTGATTTCATTTTGTGTGCCTATGTACCAATCCTGAGCAGAAAAAATTGGGGATTTTGGCCAGATAGCTTAGTTTCAAGGCATTTTCTAAAAATATAGTTCAGAGCAACTAAGGGTTGCTCAGTGGTACAACACATGCTTACCATGCGTGTGGCCTAGGTTCATTCCCCGACACCACAAAACAAAAACAAAAGACATCATTTAAGAAACAATAAAAAGGAAGCTTTCCATTAAATTCAAACTTGTATAAACCAAACATCAGCACAAACTCTTGCCATAGACTTTACAATGACCAGGTAAGCCCCAAAATAAAAAAGAAATAGTTATCAAAATGTAGCAAAACACTTTATATCTGAGCATCATATAGGCACAGACAGAGATTTACAACTCCTAGGAAAGGTTAAGTTTGTCTCAAATCACTCAAGCCAAATCTTCTCCTCAGAGCTATCTTCTCTTTATTGCTAGATCTTCTCAGACTTTAGTATATGATAACAATGAACTTTGGAAATAATTTCACTGTTTTAGGAACACAGTGATCACTGACTCCATTTACAATTTAACCTGTATTCACCATCAACAAAGAGGCCCATGGAAAACATTGGTTGTTACAATGTTATAAAAGGTCAAAGATTCTTAACTTCTCCACTTACTTGCTAAGTGGAGTTTTTCATACATAAATTCTGGCTTATTTATTTTAATAAGGCCTTAGCTTAATTTATATTGCCATTATAAATTAAGATTAAATCTTAAGGAACATATACACTAAGGCTGAAAAATGATATGGTTCTTATTTGAGAAACTCAAAGTATAATAAACTAAAGAACAAAATCAAAGATAGATGATAGAAAATAGGGAGGTAGAGCATTTGTAAATGTGAAGGGGACCAAGAGATGGTGGGAGGTGAGAGGGAGTGGAGGAAAAAAGATACATAAAAAGAATTAAGATGTGTTATGTAGGGCTGGGAATTTAGCTCAGTGGTTCAGTGGCCTGCCTTGCAAGCGCAAGGATCCGAGTTCAATCCCTGATACCAAAAAAAAAAAAAAAAAAAGATGTGTTATGTACATGTACCAACTCCCCATGGTAAATGTACTAATAAAAATTAAATATGTACTAATAAAAATAAAATAAACATGTACTAAGAAGAATGTACTAATAAATATATACTAATAAAAATAAGAAAGTGGCAAGAATGATGGGTATGCTCAAAGGGGAGGGGATTAATGGCAATGTGTCTTTTTCTATAATAAATCTTTTAAATCTAAACACTCTTGTATATTTTGATCATCCCTTGTAAAATCACAACGTTGGGCTATATAAAACAAAGGTCAGTGTACTGAGTATGGAGGTGTTTCCAGGAGAAGAAGGCTATAACTACATTAGATTCCAGAGGGAGTTTTTGTATATTCTTGTTTCCTACCTCTCTGCTATGATCTGCATTTCCTTAAGATTCAAAGTTAGGGACAGACTGCCAAAAACAATCTTGATGCTCTTGATGCCAACTGACCTACTCAGTGAACTTGACTCTGGGCTTTTTACCAATAAATAAGTCAAACACTCTTGTCCTAAATCCATCTTCATGAATATGTGTACACACACGCACACACACACACAAACACACACACACCAATACCTTGCATTATATTGCTAAGTTCACAATGAGGAGGCTGTCATGCGGATGGGCTGGGCCCCAGGTAAGTAGATGGCTGCTACACAGCCCTTTGTTCTGAGAGGAGTAACTGTCCAGGGAGCTGCCAGTCACCCTCCTGCCATGCACCTTACCGGCTCCTGGAAATACTTCTGCTATGGCTTTGGGGACCAGGGAAAACTCACATTTGTATATGTGCATACCTGTGTGTGTGTGTGTGTGTGTGTGTGTGTGTGTGTGTGTGTGTATGTGTATCTAAAAACAATCTCTTAGGGCCGGGGATTTAGCTCAGTGGTTCAGTGGCCTGCCTTGCCAGCACAAGGACCTGAGTTCAATCCCCGGTACCAATAACTAACTAACTAACAATTTCTCTTGATCTGTCACTTTACAATGATTTGCACATCAAACTGACTTTTGGAAAAGAAGCATCTGATGTTCTTGTTTTTTTGTGTGATTACTATGGTTTGGGGGTCAGCTCCACAAAGAAGGATCTCTATCACCACAAAGTAATTTCTCAAGTAAGTCCCTCTCTGATGCAGTAACACAGTAGTAATGGACACTGCCTTCCATGAGGGACGAGCCTGTCAGCCTTGTTCACTGCTTACTCTTCTGTGCCCAGAATAGGGTCTAGCACATAAAAATGCAGAAAAGAATATTATTTATCCAGAGCTTATCACTTGTCAGGTCAGGTAGAAGGCATTTAGCATACCTTGATTTTTATTCTTCATAACAATAAATCTGTATGATGGATGTTACAATAATTGACTTATAAGTAAGAAAACTAAAGTTTGAAGAATTTAACTTGCCTAGGTCACAGTAGTAGCAGGAAACATCAATCCACATTTAAATCTGTCTTTCAGGTCCATGTTCTCCCCAACACATAGCATGCCTTCACCCCAACAGTGGAAGTAAGTTATGATTGACTTTTGGCCTTTTATTATAAGATACCAAATTAGAATATTTGAATATTATCATGAATTCAGAAATTCTTCCACATGACAAGGACTCTGGAAGATTGATAAAATAGGATACAAATGAAAGAAGCTCAAATCATGTATCTCAATATGCAAAAAGGCAATGAAGTTTAAATTCTAACTTCCCTGCTATCCCACTGCTAAATCTCATTAAACTTAAACTTTTTCATCTGAAAACTGCACAGTATTATATATATATATATATATACACACACACAATAAAGACTGTATAATACATGTGGGTTATAAATACAAAAATATATTATAAATAATAAAAGTAAATCACTAACCCAAAAGTATCTTCAAATTTATGTAAATTGATTTTTTTTAAAAGGCATATTTTTAATGGAAGGACCACACAACTGCTATCCTGATGAATATATGCCTTTTATCTCTCTTCGGCCAGCAATTCTACTAATGACATTTTTAAAAATTTTTTTCTTCTACAAGTTTTATTATACACACACACACACACACACACACACACACACACACACACACAATACATATATACATTTTTTTGGTACTGGGGATCAAACTTGGGACCTTGTGCTTGCAAGGTAGGAGGCAGAACCACTGAGCTAAAACTCCAGCCCTCTACTAAGGAAATTATAAGGGGAAATCCCTGTTAAGAGCGGGGAGGGGAAATGAGGGGGGCAGAAGTGAAAAGGTAAAGTATAAGGTCTCATCCTCATGCATGGCACAGAGGGCAATGAAACATTACGGATAATTGAATAAATTAATGTTCATCATCTGGGGAGTCCCAAAGGTCTCATTCCTTATCTCTATGTAAAGATTTTCAGAAACTAAACTGCTTAAAATAAAATATTTGCAAAACATTTGCTTGGATTAGAAAAAATAAAGTTGCGTTTTGTTTTTCTGCATGAGGCTGGCAGTTTTAAAACTAATTATCTAATTTATTCTGGGCACAATATTTAACACTACATCTCTCATGACAATACCAGCTGCGAAAGTCTGTCACCATGAGATGAGCAAATTCTGCTAAATCTAAGGCATTGTAAAGTGGTCTGAATTGGCCTTTGGAATGCTACCGGGCCAAAATCTGCGGTTACCCTTTCATTTTACCTCGAGTCAGGCTTTAAGATAAACGAAAGTAGGCTGAGCACTCAGCCTCCTATGGTTTTTTCCGCACTCCTTCAATGAATCAGCCTCACCTAGCCAAACAGCAAATAATACAGACCAGAAGCACAAGTTTGGACTCAACATTTAGTCTCCACTATTAAACAGTTTGGAAGTAATACTCTAAGCATTGGCACTTTCATCATATTTTCTCTCTTCCTCCCTCTTTCCCTCTCCCTCTCCCTTCCTCTCCTCCCCACTCCAATATGTGCACACACACAGTCAAGGCCAACTTGTTTGTAAGTTCTCCAACATGAACATGCACCATCAGTGAGATGGCACCTACCTTTCTGAAACGTCAGTCCACAGAAGATGCTCCTTGCTTATGAAGAACAGTCAGAGTGGAGTTTCCAGTGCTCCTGTCAGCTTTGTTCTCATCAGAGAGCAACGCACCTCATCTATGTGTACGTTTTGAAATTCTTTCACAGTCACACCCTGGAAAGTTGCAAGTCAAGATTTCTGACTGAGGGCAATCTGTGACGTGAGGAGAAGCTACTGGATGGCACTTTCAGGTTCTTCCTGATGGGATGTTGCTTCCTGTTTCACCACTTGGAGAGGAGAAAACGAGTTCAGGAAGACACTGAATCACAAATGCATCTACTGCCTCATGGCTGTTGCATTCTGCCACAGTCATTAGTCAACCACTGAACAGGATAATCTCTGTATAAAAGGAAGAGGTTTACACAGTGGCGAACAACCTGAAATAGAGCCGAAAACCCTGCACTCTGCTATGAGCTGCTTTGACAACCAAAGTACTCTCCAGAGGTGAAGAACATTTGGGGGGCTCTATGCTAACTAAATCACCACCATTAACTATCACCACACCACACCACAAAACTCATCCTCTAAGAAACTTCAGTTCACAGAAATGTGATTTCTGTTTCCTAGTAAATGAAAAAAAAAAAAAGATTTACTTTTAAAAACTATGTAACAAACAATGAATAGCCTGGCAATCTTTTTTTTAGAACAGTCAGATGTAATTTGTTTCTGTTTCAGTCTCAAAGATCATCACAAAGAAAGACAAGTAATTACTATCAGGAAATAAATACTGTCTGCTTAATGTGCTCTGATTTCAAATGGCAGTGTATATGCGTTTTATAGTATTTACATGAGGTGTTAGACGTCTTGGGCCATGTTCCCTTTCTCCAGCTGAAGATGAAACAACTCAGCTTGGATTATTTAAAGGTGCTCTGAGAAGTAAGGAAGCTTCAACAAGTTCATTCATGTATCACTTGCAAACCAAACTGGTGTTGTGGGTGGGGCAGGCAAGCCACTTACTCTGACAGCCTGATTCAGAGATCTCATTAGCTGTTCTCAACCGACCAGAGGCATTTTTCTGTCAGTTTACAGATAACAGAAACCTGGAAAAGCAACCAGTTTCAAATCCTTTGAAAGTCCAGGTTTCTCAAATTTCCCTAATGGAATTTAGTTCAAAGAAGGAGGGCTCATAAAACCTCTTCCACTGAAGGTCTGCTCATTTAGTTTTTCTTATTTGCCTTTCTCTCCTCTGCTTCTTTTTTCTATGAAGGAGCTCATGGATTTAAAAACCTCTGAGCAGAAGGGCTGAATTTCCCACAGACTGATCACCAGATAGAGTGGGCTGGCAGCTCAGATCTTTGTCTTCCTGGCCGGAGACTGTTGCAGAAGTGCTTGGCTTCCTCTCAGTAGTTCCAGTCCATCTTCTTAAAACTGCCCCCTGCTTATTTCCCTAGTTAAAGCATTTTTTTCTTTTCATTCCTCTCTCCCTTGCTGATAAGCCTGTACCAACTACCTCCTTCCTACAGGACTAAGACCAAACTCCAGAGCATGACACACAGCCTGGTTGTAACCAGCTGCTCCAAGACTGCATTTCTTTTTCCCTGCCACTGCATTCCAGGCAAAAGGAGCAGGCAGCCTTTATATCCTTGTGGGATGTTTTTTGTTTGTTTGTTTGTTTGTTTTTCCTTCCAGTACTGAGGACTGAACCCAAGAGCTTTGCATTGAGATATATCCCCAGCCCTTTTTATTTTGACAGTGTCTCACTAAGTCACCAAGTTGCCCAGGCTGAGCTTGAACTTGTGATTTTCCTGCCTCAGCCTCTCAGAGTGATGAAATGGGCTATTCTTTCTGCTCTAAGAAAGTCAGACTTCTCTCAAGTTCCAGCCTGCAGCCCTCCTATTCTTTTATGCCTACTATCCTGTAATTGCTTACACTTTTTTTTTTTTTGTATTGGATTAAGGAATCCTCAAGGAACAAGCATTTGACTTGAGTCTTCCATGGTGCCTAACTGTTCAATGCTTGTCAAGAACCTCAAGTGATGAACACCCCACCCTCATGTTCATTCCAGGGATATTGGTGGAAAATTCCTGAACCCTACTCTGGATTCCTTTCCTCAAAATTAGACAAGCTAAATCATACTCCATCCACGTTTTTTGTTTAAGTCATTTACATAATGAAATATTATATATTGATAAAATATAATTTTCAAATCAAATAGGAGCAATTTTTACATAGCTGAAAACCTCCTAGACAATCAAAAGAATCTTTTTAGCATTTTTTCCTTTTATTTAGGAGAGTTTTGGGGATTGAACCCAGGACCTCGCACATGCTAAGCATTTGCTATACCCCTGAACTACACCCTAACCTCTATATATATTCCTTGAAGCACTAGGGAGGGATAGTTCCTCCCCCTCCTCAGGTACAATTGTGAAAATGTTGCACAATCTATACTAGAAGAATGAAGGTGAGGAATCTGGAGTTTGCTGGTGAGACATCTGTGGGACTGGAGATCTAAGTGTCCCCTTCAGGGCAAGGAGGTGAAAATAAACTCCAAATGTATCTTTCCAAAAATTCATACAGTGATTCCTTTCTTCTCCTTCTCTTTTGTGCCCTGCAATACATTCATCACTGCATTGATAGGCAAAAGGAGAGAGCTCCCATAATGATTAATGAAAGAGCAAGAGCCACGTGGAGGTGTCTTTTTCTTCTAGAAAACAACTGTCTCATTTTATTAGAGAACTATCAGGGTTATATTTGCAATTCTTGCTAATAGGTATTAAATCATTAAATCAATTCAGGAATGTTAAAAATGCATTGCACTACAGAAAGTAAATGTTACATCTCTGACAAGTGAAATGTGGACAATTAGCTGCAACAGAGCGGGACACATTACAAGACTGACAAGTTTCTGTACACAGCACAAGCTTGTTGCTAAAGGTTACTAAAGTGAGTTCATGTGTACAGGTGCTGGCCTACCCAAGGCGTTTTTCACAGGAAAGTAAGGGAGGTGGGTAAGAGAGGAGTTGGGGAGGCGGGTGAAAAATCAAGGGGCAAATCCAATCAAGATTCTATAGGGCCACTTAAGAACGCAGAAGAGAAAAACAGATTAAGCAGGATGCAGGAACATGGACCTTGGGGCCCAGCAGGAAGAAGAAAACTAGATATGGCAAAAGCTCCACTAGACAAGAACAACGGGTACACAGCCACATGGAGCTCAGCACGGCAGGATGAGAAGCAACACAACTTCTGATGGTGTGAGCTGCATGCCATGCCTTAATCCAATCTTTAGTTGAATTTTACTTATTATTTTTATTTTGTAATACTGGGGATTGAACACAGGGAGTGCTGAGCTACATCACCAGTCCTTTTCCTGTGGACAGGGTCTCACTAAGTTGCCCAGATTGACTTGGAACTTGTAACCCCCTTCACCCTCCCTCCTGGGCCTAACCTTCCAAGTAGTTGGAATTACAGGCATGTGCCACTATATTCGGCTCTTAATTGAACTTTCTAAAAAGAAACTTCTAGAGAGAACTGACCAGTGTTTTCCTCACAGGAGATAATTCCTTTTAAGGAACTTACTGAATACAGGCTTAGCCATTTGTTCTTAATGCAGGCAGGCACATTTTCCTCGCTTTTACTGTCAACAAATTCTGATTTCTTCTCATGTTTAATCTTATTTCTGTAGACTTCTCAAATGCTAGTTTGCTCACAGACAGAAATTTTAAATTGAAATGCTACTAAACCATGTATTCTTCAATAGGTATGTGGAGAAAACTCCTATGAGATAGAATAAAACAAGTGAAAGTCTTCACAAATGCTTCCTCACTGCATTCAGCTTTAGGAAATGTCGAACCCTGGATCAAGCTAGATGGTGGTGTACACCTATAACTCCGGATATTAGGAGGCAAGATCGCAAATTTAAACCTACCCTGGGATACACAGCAAGACTCTACCTCAAAACAAATATTCTTTTAAAATTCTTGGATGAATACTTACACTAATTGAACGTGAAGGCTACACCCTATCGACAGAAATAGCCCCCTTTTCCATAAGAATTCACCCAAATCTTCATTGGATTATGGGACCTAAATTTCATCTTTCTTCCTTCCATTCCACCCAGCTGCCACACTTGCCCTGGCTTAGTGTTGGAAGCGTCCCTGGTGGATGATCTGCAAGACCATTTTGTGAAAAGGCAAGAAACCTAAAGAGAAGATTTCCATAGTTAATGACCAAATAGTTCTCATACACTTGAGACGCCTTGGGGATCCTCCCAGCTTTATTTCTCCTCACATTATCTATCTCCTTCTAACTTAGGGTTACATGTTCACTGTCTATTCCCATGAAAGCTCCATGAAGGCCAGAATTTCTCTGCCCTGTTCACCACTGAACCATTCCTGGCACTGAGTGGGCCCTCAATGCCCACAGAATAAATTTATGTATCTACAGATATATGATTTTATCTTTTTCTCTCTACCACAATAGGTAGCTATTTTTTCAAGTGTCTATTGGGCTCTTTCAAAACCTGAACAGAGTACTGCGTGTCACAGCAGTGGCTAGTTTATTTTGTTGAGACAGGGTCTCATACTATGTGATCCAGGCTGGCTTCAAACTCACAATCCTCAGCCTTTCGAGTACTGGGATTATAGGTCTATGCCATCACACCTGGCAAAGGTGGCCAGGTCATTGTGAGTTTGTTGGGAGGTGGGGTGATTTTCCTGGGAAGGCTGAAATGTATACTGAGGACGTGAAACAAAGGACTCAACCTCAATTTGGCACGTACTCAGGGAGAGCACAACACTCCATGCAAGGCAGACCACACTGCCATGTGAGTAGGCTTTCAACACAGCTGTCTCTTACTGGCTTGTCAGTTTACCACCTGCACTGAGGGCTGCCAGTTGGTCATGGCCATGTGTGCACACAGCCCTTGCACAGGTGTGGCTTTCAGTGACAGGGAAGGATATAGATTAACTTGCCTCCTCCAGAAAATTTGGTTGCTAAGCCCTGTCCTACTTGGTGCTCATGGTGTTGATGTTATTCTTAACTTTTTTCAGGTTTCTCAACTGCCACATAAGGAAAATAGTAGCATGATTTATAGTTGCAAAATCATTAAATAAATTAGTATATATAAAAATGCCTAAAATGTCATCAGGCATATAGTAAGCACTATGTAATTGTCAGCTGTGATTATGGCTACGATAAGGCTTATTAATATTTTTAATTTATAGGCTTTTATTCTTGTTACTTTGTAAGAGACATCATTTCGTGTATTTGGGCTTAGTTTCTCCAATTTATTTCTTTTCATTATATTTGGGGGGGGGTTGAGACAGAGTCTCACTCCATAATTCAGGCTGACCTTGAACTCACTATGTAGCCCAGGCTGGCCTCGAAGTAGTGGTGAAAATCCTGCCTCAGACTCCCAAGTGCTGGGATTACAGGCATGAGCCACCATCATACCCTGCTAATTTCTCCAATTTATTCCTGAATGTAAGGGCTGTGTAAAGTCTCCAAGTTACAGTCATTACTCTTCTTTGGCTGGAGTATTCACTCAATAACTCATTCTGCAAATATTTACTGGGTACATACTATGTGCCAGGCACATCATCTTTTTTAAATGTGTAAGGATCTCAAGAGTAAAAACACAGTAAAACCAGCAAAGCAGACAGAAACATACCCTTACACATAGGAGCAAAACATTCACAGATCTATTACACAGAAGTAGACATATGTATGTGTGTATGTGTGCGCTATATTTTTATGGTCAAACACAACTGAGAGGAACTCAGACATTTACCACTTCATAGTCCACACGCATGAAAACGTAAGCCATAGCTTTCAAGTGAAGAGCTAAGAAGATACAATCTGGAAACAGGCAGATATAGTTTTCGGCACCCCAAATAAACAATCCTGGATTGTCTCAGTCTGTAAGCAGAACTTGGTAAGGTCAACATCTGTAACCTCTTTACCTGACATTATGCCAAGCACCTCAGTAAATGCTCCATGTGCTTTGAATAGATTTATGAGAGCTGCGCTAGCATTAGACAGGTAGGAAGAAACAGAAAATAAGGGAATGATTAGTGTTTGAGTATTTGAGATGTTGATATGTTATGTGTGAACAAGACAATGAGGAAACAAAACACATATTATTCAGCCAGCCAGCATTCATCCAACACATATATTGTATTAAAAGCTTGAAATACAAAGATAAAGACAATGTCCCTGATCTCAAGAAGATTATGATCTACCTTCTTCTGCTTCCTCCCATTCTGCTTTCTATTCCATGCCCTATTATGCCACCTGCTAATGAAGACCTGGGAGGAGAACTGCTTGGGAAGCCTGAGGCAACCAACCATGGGTATCTCTCTTTAGCCTATGGATTCTTTGAGTTTTTTTTTTTTTAAAGAAAAGCAGAATGCAATGCCCTATGAAGAAAACAAGCTAGACTAAGTATCAAGATGTTAGTCACCTAAGGCTCATTTCCAAGAATGAGACACCTAAACCTTCTGCCTTATTATAGATCGGTTACTATATGGAACATGAGAGTTACACAGACCAAGCTTGAGGTCAGAGTGTATTTGGGTAGGACTGCGGCCATTCAGCAGGGTGGATCTCTCTTGATCATTTCCAGATCTCTCAAGGGAGAATTCTAAACCAAATGCATTTCCCATCTTCCATTGCTGTCTATTGTAAAACCTTTCACAGTGACCTGAACATCACAGGGTAACTAAAAGTGGTGTTGATCCTAGGAATCTGTTTTCTTTACCTTTCTGGCCCTAGGGGGAGAAATGCCCTCCAGCTTGCTGCTACCTAGTAATTTCAAAGCACAGCCCCATTAAGTTACTTCCCTCTGCATATGTTATGGCTTTTAAAAATTTTTATATATGTTTTGTAGTGTTGGGGATCAAGCCCACTGCCTTGGGCATCCTGGGCAAGGAAAGTGCTCCACTGAGCTTTGCTTCCAATCCAGAAGTTATGCCTTTTTGATGTCAGTTGTATCAGATTTAAACTTTTACGACCATTTCCTGCTCTCCCTGAAATGTGATCACCACCTTATTTTCCACTGTATCCCAATATTAATCTCCCCTTCAGTTAAGCCACATCCCAAACTCACTCTGATCTTGGCTCATGTGACATCTGTGATTCCGCCTTACTCAAGCCCCTCCCATTTTCTCTAGAAAACTTTGCCTCTCAAATCAGTCTTTCTCATTGTTAAGTCTTTGCACTTTTTACCCAAATCACACCATTAGCCTCATTTCATATGTAGCCCCATTCTTTTTTAGTACTGCACAAACTACTTCTGCATACAACTTAATCAGAGATGTGTGTGTCTGTGTGTACTGGCACACACACACAATGCCAGCATATGCCCTGCCTCTGCTAGATTATAAACGATATGAGCCCAGATATCCCCTCAGAAACGTTATGGAGTTTAGGAGTTTATAGGAGACTCTCAGTATGTAACAGAATATAATAACATATTTTTATCTGAGGATAGCACCATACTTTTATTTTATCTAATGGCAACCTACTTTTCCTTGTTTTAAATTTTTTATACCTTCTTCTGTTGCTCTCCCTTCTTCCATGATGTTTTCAGTCATCCAACAACTATTTATCGAACACCTCCTATGTGTCTGAATATACAGAAATTTTAATAAACAAGGCAGATATGATCCCTGTTTTCTACTGACTTAAGTCTGCAGCTTTGACTATGGTTTGAAAAAGCAAACATTCCTTTGAAGAGAGACAGCCATCTCCGGCAGTGGCACACAATAAATAGACAGATCAACTAAGCGACACACAAGTGCTAGAGTCCACTTTTTTGTAAGGTGCTAAATGACATGGGCAAAAAGTCACATACCAAGTTGATTATAAAGTTTTTCCTACTAGATTCTGAGTCCTTTTTTAAAACTGTGGTTGCTTAGGCTGGTTTTGACTTAGAAATTCAGAAGTCACCGGACCTGTTTCACTATGGAGTGTTTTAATATGGAAAGTATTCTTTAGGAGAGGATGAATTTTGTTCACACACCTCTTTTCGGATCAATGCTTAATAGCTTCCATAAAATGCACTTGTCAAAATTTAGTTTCTTGTCAAACAAGCCAGGTGTACACATTATGTTTATTAAAAACTACCGTGTTGCCTGGGATTTAGCTCAGTGGTTCCGCTGCTTGCCTTGCAAGCACAAGGACCTGAGTTTGATCCTGAGTTCAACCAACAACAACAACAAAAAAACAAAAACAAAAACAAAAAAACTACTGTTTCATCACATGATTAGATCAATAATTTATAGCTGGGTGCAATGGTACACCTCTCACCCCAATGCTGTAAAAGGCTGGGCCTGGTGGCACACACCTGTAATCACAGCTGCTTCAGAGGCTGAGGTAGGAAAATCAGAGTTTGAGGTGAGCCTGGCAACTTAGTGAGATCCTATCTCAAAACAATTTAAAACGGGTCGGGGATGCAGCTCAATGATATTTACTTGCCAGCACCACATTAATAATAGTAGTAACAATTTATAATTATAATGCTTATTCATTTACAAATTTATTGAGCTCCTATCAAAACACTTATGTCAATAGCAAGTTTGACCAAAATAAAAATGGTTCACTTGATCATATTAAACTATTTGCAAGGCCCGTGTTCAATGTGGGATACTAACCATTTGCAATTAAACATCTGCATTAAACAGAAGATAAACAGTACACTGAGAAATTATCTCCTAGAAATATAGTGCAATGTTTTAGCCATTTAAATCCTCAAATCAAAATTAACCAGCCAATTGATCAATAGATAAAAATACATAACATAAAAGTAATCAGTATATAAGCACTAATTACTTAAAAGTTCAATTGACAATTTAAAAAATTATCAAAGCTGAAATAAAAATTATATGACTGTCAATAAATAAACCCCTTCAGGGTTGGGGATTTAGCTCAGTGGCACCATGCCTGCCTGGTAAGTGCAAGGTCCTGAGTTCAAATCACAGACCCCCCCCAAAACACACACACACACACACAAAAAAAAAAAAAAAAAAAAAACCTTAAAAC
>NW_022900919.1:7757339-7802081 GCF_012274545.1 Fukomys damarensis | reverse complement strand
AAAAAAAAAAAAAAAAAAAAAAAAAA
The DNA here is from genome assembly GCF_012274545.1 of Fukomys damarensis. Lineage (NCBI taxonomy): Eukaryota > Metazoa > Chordata > Mammalia > Rodentia > Bathyergidae > Fukomys > Fukomys damarensis. The sequence goes on along the minus strand of NW_022900919.1, from coordinate 7,802,055 downwards.
CCTTTAAGCCTCAAAATTATATTCTTATCAAGCTATCAAGCCTTCTAAAAAGTAATATAATAACTGGTACAGACCAAAATCTTCTTGGACTGCTAACCTCCTTACTGGGTTTCATCAGGAACAATGTAAAGCAAAGATCTTTGTATAGTCACACAGCTCAATAATGGAGGTAATCTATAAGTTATGGATATTTTCATGGTAACAATGACAACTATGGTTCATGGCTTCTATAATCAGCAACCAGAAGAGTGACTGATATCATATATTTGAGCAATTCTGCCATTCCATTCTGTGCATGTCAGGAATGATTTATAGTATGTGTAATACGATGGGTCATATACCCAAACATATGCCATTCTAATACTATGCAAAGTCAATGTAAAAACATGGATCTAGAGCAAAAGTAACATTTGATTCTGTTAGAGTTCCAGTCATGTAAATAATTAGTATTTCAGATAGAATATTACTACTGCAAAGGCATTTTCTGTATCGTAATATTTATCCTGGTTCAAATAATTTATATTTAATTAATAATATACTTTACATCATATATACTATATACTATAGTGCGCATACACACCTTAAACTATATCTTAAACCAAAGCTTCACGAGACAATATTTATCTATGCTATTTGTGATGTGATATGTTCTTTTGTCTATTCTATTCTCATCTAGACCCAATTTTAAAAATGTTTGTTTGGACCCTCTAAACTGATTTTCTGATCCACTAATGGATGATAATGCATAATTTACAGTAGAGTGCTTTACCCTTCTACAACTTCACACACTACTTAAATTTTTTTTCCTTATTTCAATTGATTTAAAGACATTTTCTTTTCTCTTCTGGTGGTGGGAATGGCTAGGGCCTACCACTTAAACCTACGGCCTGTCACTTCTAGTCCCAAGACATTTTCTGATGAGATGAAAGCAAGCTTTGGGTAAGCAGCAAATATCAGAGTGTGGCTCAGGCCTCCAAACTATGCCTCCAAACAAGAAAGTAGATGCCTTGTTCATTTGAGGTTCCAGAACCTAGAAATTTAGATCTTAGGTACACAGTAGCCCTTGATAAATTTTCTTGAATTTTAGAATAAATAAAGTGTCTTTATTGTTTGTTTAGAGTCAGAGGATAGGGGCAATAATTTTCACTTGCGAAAACCAAGGCCTACTAGATTTTTGGAGGTCTGGGGCACAAAGGTCAAGTCTAGGTCACAGCCCACTTCCAGGGACCCTGCAGGGCTCCCTGCAAAATCCTCTATTTCAGGACTCAGCAGAAATCCGGGCCACATTTCTGTGTTTCTGGATGGATGGGGGTTAAGGTCCAGACAAGGTAAAAGGGACAACCCAGCAACCTTTCCTTCAGTTCGCTTCACAAAACCTCAGGGGAAGGTAAAGATGTGAACCAACGGCGACCCAGCCCTGAGGCGCAGCTAACGGCCGCGAGGCGGAGCCAGCGGGGCTGCGGGAGGAGGGAGCTCGGGGGCCCAGCCTGGCCGTGTGGCGCCAGCGGAGTGAGGGGTCCAATCCACGCACTCCGGAGCAGGCAGGGCCTGGGGTGGCCCCGGGGTGGCCTCATCCTCGCCCGCACCTCCGCCCTCACCTTTGTCCTCCTGCGTCCACACCGACTCCTCCTTGAGGCCACGAGGCATCTGGCCGCGGTGCATCCTGGGAGGCTTCCGGGGTAGGGAAGCCCCAGAGGGACCCATGGCTTCTGGGCTCATCCTTTATGGTGCGCTTTCCCATCAGGAGCTTCACCTAGACTGCACTCCAAATGGGCACACTGACCTGGTGACATGGGTGTCACTAATGGCTCAGAGGGCCTAGGTCACTTGCCCAAGCCAAATACTTTGTGGCTCCGGCGAGTTTGAACTTGAGTCTTTCACAATTTGGAGCCAGATGCCACTCCACAAGCTCTCCCGAGGGGAGATGACATTGTAAGCCGGGAGGAAGGGGAAGATGTTCTGGAGTAATTCCTAAAGCTGGCAAGCCCGGATGTAAGTGGTCTCTCCTTACAATGTTGAGTGTAGAGACAGATTGGCAAATGCAAAGTAGACCAAAGGGAGCCACACCACCTATCTCCAGCAAAAGAGACGAGGGAATGTTATTTCTCTGAATACTTGGTTAAAATAAAAAATCATGAAACCCAGCTATAGAGGAGATAGTATAAAGGAATAGTTAGGGAAAGAGTCTTTGGAGCCAGAGAGCCCTGGGTTTAAACTGTGACTCCACAATGCTCTTAACTTTGGGATGTGTGACCAGCAGCTTTTTAGTAGCCTTGAAAATGACAATTTCCTCATCAGCAAAATGAGAACAATCATTCCTCAAGATGTCCTGAAGGTTAACTAACAGTTCTAAAGTATTAAGCACAATATCTGGTGAAATTAAGCCTTGAGAAAATGATAGCTAATTTTTTATTCTTAGAATACACAAAAAAAATTAAAATGTATCTGCCTTGAGTTATTAATAAGCAACTAATTTCCTTATTAAACCTTAAGTTTTAATATATTTTTGTGAAATACAAACCAAAAAGTATTAAGGAGAGCTCAGATTGAGAAAGACATGGAGTTGGGGCATAGGTTAACATATAAACAGTTCTGGCTGAAAGAGACTGCAAGGAAGTAGAAAAATCATAGATTTTAAACTTGCTCAGGAGGGGATGTGTGAGTTGATACTGGAGAAGATCAAATCAGAAAAGCAGAAGCAGAGTTCAGATACCCTCCCAAAGCACGCAAGAGAAAGAACAAAGGGGAGGAGGATCAGATCAAAAACAATATATCAAAGCATGCATAGATTAACTGTGATGAGTTAGTTGTGCAACTCAAAAGCCTGGCTTTGGATTATTGCGGTGCCACAGTGCCCGTTTCTCTAGATACTGCCACGGTTTTGTTTTGTTTTGTTTTCTCCACCAGCAGGTCTATGACTCAAGCTGCACAGCCAGAGGGACAGTACTAACTGCATGAGGGTTCCAACATCAGCCGCTGGTCATATCACTACTCCAAATGGCATGCTGCTGGGTTTGTGAGTCCAGCCTCCCACAGTGGGGAAGTCACTACTGACCTATAATAACTGGAATGACACACTGTCTCTGGAGGCAGCCCCTTGCCATCTTCTGCAGCAGACTATTAAACAACAAGTACTGTTAGTTTACTTTTTACAATGCTGTTAAAAGAATGGGATCCTAGAAGCTGCTGTCTGCTTGCCAATTCCAGAAAGTACAAAGTGCTTATTTCAAATCTGTTTCTAGATGCCCAGTGGCAGGTGTGCTCATAAACTTTTTGTTGCTGTTGTTGTTGTTTTTTTGTTTTTTGAGACAGGGTCTCACCGTGTAGTTGAGACTTAAACTGGAACTCACTATGTAGCCCAGGCTGGTCTGGAACTCACAGAGATCCTCCTGCCTCAGCCTCCCGAGTGCTGGGATTACAGGCGTGCGTCACCACGCCCAACATTCATAAACTCTTTTGACCACATTCACTTTTCAGAGACTCCAGCTGTTTGTGATGGCTCCCAGATAGCACTGATTCCATTATTAATTTGTGATAAAACTCACCTATATAGGAGAGACGCTGTTGGCCATTAGTTTTATTTTCTAGTTCATCGCTCATCTTCCCAACATGTTATCATCAAATTACTCATTTTCAAATCATTCATTGTGCACATTAAGAGTGAAATATAGTAAAGAGGACACAGGCCGGGGACTGGAGGTGTAGCTCAATGGCAAGACCATGCAGGAGGCCTTGAGCCCCATCCCCAGTGGATCCCACACACACACAAGAAGCTATCTGCCACATTCCAAAAGGAAACTCTGTGACAACAAAAATCATTTACTTGTCATCAATCTACTGAACAAGAGAAAATTTCACTCAGCACTGTCGAGGAAAAAGAGTAAAATAAAAAAAGTTTAAAAAAACAGTTTACAGGAAAATGAAACATCAAAAATTGAATTTTGTTTCATTCAAATAGGCTTCACTACTCATTTCCATTTTACAGAGAAAGACAAAAATATCGTGATTTAGAGATGCTTTGGGGGAAACCATCCCTATAATTAACTTAAAACACAAAGTCACTAGCAATCACAAATGAGCTGCTGGTGCATTCACTTCCTGGACCTCAAGAGAAAACTGTGTCTGGAAGGAGGTGTGAAGCACTTGAAAAACAGACACACCCATCATCACCCCTAAAAACTATTTTTCTTGTAAACCCTGTGTTTTAAGCCCAACCAGCTTAAGTGATTAGGCAGGATCTTATCTTCAACCACTGAAACTTTCTGTCCCATAAAACTCTTTTTAGTGGAAAGCAGCAGCAGCACCTCAGCCATGTGAAGCGCAAAATAGCCCCATGCTTCAGGCTGACCATCCCCGCTTCCTTTTTATTGTTTTGGTACTGGGGATTGAACCCCTGAGCTATACTCCCAGTTCCTTTTTTTTTTTTTTTTTTTTTTTAAATTAAATTTCAAGACAAGTTTTCACTAAGTTATCCAACCTGGGCTCGAACTTGCAATCCTCCTGCCTCAGCCTTCCTCAATGCTGGGATTATAGGCCTGTGCCATTGCATTTGACTTCCTTCCTTTTTAAAATTTTGGGTTTATTTTTTTCGATTATATTTGCATAATTGTTTAAACACTCAAAATCTTTCAATTCTCGAAAATGTTTCTTGAATTTCTTTAGCACTTTTTCTTTCCCAGTTTCTTTTCTTTTTTTCCTTTTATTCTTTCTGGTATGTCTGCTACTTCATTATTGAAGCTTGTGAACTGATTCTCAGATTTTATCATTTTTGTATCCTATTTTCCAATTTCTTTGTCCCACTGCTGCATTTTCTAGCTTTCCTCCACTTTATTTTACACATTCCTATTGAGTTTTTCATCTTTGTTGCCTTATTTACTTAGAAGTATTCACCACTTAAATTTTTTAATGTAGTATCTATCTTCTTGAGTCTATTGGTAGAAGAGCCGTTTCATTGTTTAATCTGTTGTATATGTGTCTGTGTGGGAGTTGGCTGTGTAGAAGCCCTATGACATGAGGTTTGCAGTCATGGGCTTCATGGTAAGTAACTGGGTAGGGGGACCAGTGCTTACATCTTTAGACCTTTTCTCCTGGGACCAAGTACCCAGAAGAATCTCCTCTAGGCTCCTGCCCAAGAGTTCTGGGAGCAGAGGTAGGGGAGGGAAGTTGATTACAACATTCAGGATGTGAATATCCCAAATCCCTTATTTTCAGTGAATTTTTCCCATCCTCAGCTGCATATCTTTAAGAGTCCAAAGATCCTGTTTTACTCATGGATATGGTATTTTTCAACCTGCCATATTTGAGGAAGGACAACGGTTTAGTTAAATGGAATGAGTTGTGGGATCTGCAGGTTAACTGTTTCTTGAAAAGGTTTTCCACCACCTATCCCTCGGCACAGTGGTACTTGATACTCCAATCCCAAGGCTTTAGGTGTAAGTCAGGCCACTTCTCAGCTTTCCTCACGCTAGATTAAGAATTTTGCTTTTTTGGTTCTGCCAAATCAGTTGATCACCTATCTTCACATTCAACATTGTTTCCTCCTTTTCCGTGTCCTTGTGTGTTTTACTGCTCTTGATTTTGGCCTTTACTGTTGCTGTGTGTGGTGTCTTGAGGGAAAGAAGCTAGACACTCAGTGGGAAGGCCTGGATTCCCTTTTCTATTCCAGTTGCACAGGCATTAAAGAACTTCTGCAACCAAACTATTGACAAACTTTCTTCTTAACCATCTGGCCATTATGTTGCTACACAAGTTATTTTCGTCAGTGCTCCATTACCTGTAGAACAGAATTACTCAGCCTGACATAATCAGGTCTTGATGTACTTTCCTACTGTGACGTATTGCATCACTCACCACCCATTCTCTAAGCTGCAAGTTTTTAGAGCACAGTCATTACCTGCTAGTGAGGACAGGAAATGAGTCATGTGACAAGGATGTTGGAAGCAGACTACCTTCATTTATTAACTCACCTCTGCTACTTTGCCAACTAGGTGATCTTGGGCGGTTGCTTTATCTCCTTATCTACACAAGGAGGCTCATAATAGTACCATGGGGGCTTTAAAAGCACTTTAAAACAGTGGTTGGCATCTAGGAAATGCAACGTAAGTATTAATTATAATTCCCTACATATCTGTCTACCGCCAGGAGATTATCAAGTGCTGGGTGAAGAATCTCTTCTTGTTTATTGAACATGTGTTGTGACTATGACGTGACAGCTTAGCCACTGGACACAATGTAAAAAGAACTTGGCAATTGGAAAGACGGTTGACTAATGATTCAAATATAATGTGACAAATGCTATACTCCATGAATGGGCAAAGTGTGGGGAACACAGGGTGTGTAAAGCCTAATGGTTCCGAACAAACAGGGACCTAACATTTGATATGAGGCTTGCTGACAGCGTATGTAGGGACAAAAGGCTGTGCTGCTAAGAGCAGTGGGCAGGTGCAAAGCCCAGGTGAGGCTGGAGAAGCATGTTAGGCCCTCTGTACAAGTCCTTATATAACCTGTTTGAAGTCTACACGTATTGACTGACCAATCTCACAACTCTCACAACACTGGGTGTGCTGGGGACAATTTTAAAGTGTCAACAGCAATTTGTTACTAATAATAGCTGAAATGTGGCTGCTTGACATTTAAAAAATGAGTTAAGAAAACACTCCCTTAACAATGTAGAACAAACAAGCCATAAACAAAAGAATACATATACTAGGAATCCACTTGTATAAAAGGCAAACACCTAATGAGTTAACTACATTGTCTCAAGTCAGGATACAGTTATCATTAGGAGTAGTGACTAGAAGGAGACCCAAGGGGACCTCTGGGGGCCACTAATGCTGTTTTCTAACCTACGTGTTGGTTCTACAAATTTATCTTATCTGGAGAATGAACAAGCTATAAACACACACACATTCCTGTATCTCTTATGCTTTGAATTATAGCACACGGAATAGGTTTGTGAATTTGTGCTTACTTTCACTGGGTGTCCACTGGTTACTCACTGGACAGATAAATATTACTTGTTATGTTATATTATTATTTTTTATTTTATTTAATTATTATTATTTTATTTAATTTGAAAACACCTCCTGGATACTCTGAATGGCCAGCGACAGACACCACACTGCCTAGGGTCTTCAGCACCAGTGGGGATTGGTGTGTGTGTGTGTGTGTGTGTGTGTGTGTGTGTGTGTGTGATGAACTATTTACACTCCCGTGTCAGGTGTACATGTAGAAATCCTGAAATACCAGCATTCAACATACCTATTATATCTCCCCATCACCATTTTACCTACAATAAAGGGTAAATGGTTTCTTATTAACCTTATAAAGAAATATAGGTTAAAAAAAACTGCATAAATTATAATCCATTCAACAATTTGTACCCCTAGGGACACATTCCATTTTTTCTCAAAAAGTTATTTTCATTAAAAAGTAACTTACCCAGCTAAAAACAAAAGAGCACAAAAAGAGAAGTCAAATCTTTTACTTCAGACTGGTCTCTCAAGGCCATCACTGTTATGACTCTCTTACATATTCTTACAGACATGTTTTATATATAGTCAGCCTTCTGTATTGTAGCTCAACTAATAGTAGGCTGAAAATATTCAAAAAATTGTGCCTGTTCTGAACATCTAGAGCCTTTTTATTTTTTGGTCATTTCCTAAACAACACAGCATGGCAACTATTTATACAACATTAATATTGTATTAGGCATAATGTAGGAGGTTGTATAAGTTAGATACAAATAGTATGCCATTTATATAAGGGATTTCAATACATGAGTCTTGGTGGTGGGAAGGTCTTAGAACCAATTCCCTGTGGATAGCAAAGGATGACTGTATAAATATTTGTGTATTACTCCTGCCCTGCTATTTTCCTTAAACTAATGGGAGCCCAGTATATTTCTGTCTTTGTGTATCTCTGTCTTTTTCTTTACTGGAGATGTTTTATAGCTACAAACATGGATACAATTAATTCTTTATAGGTACATAGTATTCCAATACACACACACATACACACACACTGACTTAACCAGTTATTTCTAGTCTTTTGCTTTTATTAACAATTGAATATATATTCTTTGATATGCTTTTAAATTTATGATACAGACAAGCACCGTGGTGTGCACACCTATAGTCCCTGTTCCTTGGGAAGCTAAATCAGGATTGTGTGAGCCCAAGAATTACAGGCTAGTTTGGGCAACATAAAAATAGTAAATTATGGTACAAACTGACTCAATGCATATCCTTATCAAATGTGTTACCAAACTTTTTGACTTTTGCCATGTCTATTCAGTTAACATGGACTGTTTTGTGTGTGTGTGGCAGTGCTGGAGACTGAACCCAGGGCCTTCACACTGAGCTTCATCCCAGCCCTTTTTCTACTTTCATTTTGAGACAGGATCTTACTGAGTTGCAGTTTCCCAGGTTTGGCTCAAACTTGAGATTTTTCTGCCTCAGACTCCCAGAGTGCTGGTATTACAGGTATGTACCATCACAACTGGCTAACACAGACTATTCTGATCACTATACATGATCAAATATTAAATCAAATGTTATGTTTTAATGTCCAGAAATTTTAGTCTTCCTTATATGTCTCTACAAAAGGGTCATTTACAAAATATTGTAAGGCCATTTTAGATTAATAACAAATTCATTAGCACAATACAATTGCTATTCATAGCATACAAATCTAATAAATATGAAAATTGGACTTACCACTTTTCCTCAAAAAACCCAAATAATTATTCATATCACAACCATGTTATTTTCTTTCTTTTTTTTTTGAGAAGGTCGTGCTCTATTCCCCCCACCACTGGCCTCAAACTCACCATCCTCCTGCCTCAGCTGTGAAAAAAACAGATCATGAGAGAAATACATCGCAAAACCACAAAGAGATAACATGCTACTCTGCTTAGAAAGGCTATTACCAAAAAGACAAAAGGAAATTATAAAGGCCATGGAGAAAGAACTCTTACATCCTGTTGGGAATGTAAATTATTAGGAAAGCCATTACAGAACATGATCATGTGGAGGTTTCTCCAAAAACTATTAAAAGAACTCCTCTATGATCCAGCAATCTACTACTAGGTACATATCTAAAGGAAATTACTTCAGTATCAAAGAGATATCTGCATGTCCACGTTTATGTGCAGTACTATGCATAGTAGTCAAGAAGTGGAATCAATGAAGACATTCATTGATGGAAGAATGCATAAAGGAAATGTGGAATTGTATATGTACAAAATGGAATATTGTTCTATCACAAATAATGAAATTCTGTCACTTGTCATGACATAGGACAGTATCTTACATGAGGAGAGCCAGGCACAGAAAGATAAATGCTATCTATTCTCAAACTTTGATGGGAGCTAAAAAAGCTCATCACAATCAAGTACTGTAAAACAGAAGTCACCGGAACCTAGGAAGGGTAGGAGAAAGGGAAAGACAGAGGTTGGATAATAGGTACGAAAAAACACTTAGGTGGGAAATAAGTTCTAATGTTCTATAGCACAGTAGGATAACTATGTTTTGTAACAACATAAATATTTTTAAATTATTTGGGCAAGAGTTTAAAGGTTCCTAACGTAGAGACTTGATAATATTTGAAGACTTGGCAATGTTAATTACTGATTTATCAAATATTATCTAATGCATCAAATTATAATGGTACACAAATATACACCAGCTAAATTTTTTAAAAAATTATTTTCAGAGTATGTAAGCATGTATGTATACAGAGCAAACTGCCTCTCCTAAAAAGTTCCACCTATCACTTTACATGTAAACACCTCAGAGGGAGATAATAACTATACTAAGTTAGTGTCTTCCTGAAATTCAAGCCTGGCTACAGCCTGATTGGGGTCTCAATTGGAAATGAGGTCTTTGTAGATATGATCAAGTTAAAATGAGGTCAGACTAGATTAGAAGTCCCTAATGTCATGACTGGTGCCCCAATAAGACAGAAAGTGGGCACAGGCATGCCCACAGGGGTGAATATCACGTGAGATACAGAATGGGGTGATGCAGCTACAGGCAAGTAACACTCAGCATTGCTGGCAACTACCAGAAGCAGGGAAAGACTCTTCTTTATGGCCTTGAGAGAAAGCATGCCCTGCCAACACCCTGATTTTGCATTTCTAGCCTCCAGAGCCATTAGAGAATAAATTTCAGTTTTGAACTACGGGTGTGGTAATTTGTTATGACAGCCCTAAGATTCTGATACAATAACCATTCCAAACTTTGTGTAAGCTTGAACTGCCATGAGTTGCAAGCAACACAGAACTGTATCAAGTGTCTTGTTATTTGATGTCTCTTTTTCAGGCACCATGATGTGTCTAAGAAGGCAAAAGAAAGATGATTTAGGAAACCTTTTTGCTGTGTTTTTGTTTTTAAAACTATTACCTCATTAATACGTAATTTATATTAAAGAAAAACAATTCCTGGAATTAAAAAAATGCCACATTTTACAAAAGGCTGACACTTTTACTATATATTACTTCCATACATTTTAACAACTTTAAAAGTGCAGCTGGGTTATATGGGAAGAGATTTTTCGTTTGCAAACGGTAAATGGCACCTTGTAGCTCTTCAAAGCATTTGACTATTCTGTAAAATATCCCTTCTTCAGCAACAATATTATTTGGGGCTACTGCACAGTCAATGGAGAAAGAAGCAGCAGATTGTTTTGGAACCAGAGGACTTGACTGAGGCTGTAGGCTAAGTTCCTTTTTATACCTACTTGTCCCAGCTGGGTCCTGAATTTTCCTGCTTGCTTGTGGGTTGTAAGATGTCTGTTGGCTGTTTGTTACATGCTGGTCCATGGATTCTGCTCCAGAATCATCAGAGCTGTCATAGTCTACCAGAGTGTGAGAAGCGTGAGGAGAAGGTGGACTATGATCGCTCGTGGTGTGGGTCTCACTAGACATCACATCCTGCTTCAGAAGTTCTGAAGAATCACCAGAAGCCCAGGGAAGACAAGTATGAGCATGTATGTGACTATCAGGAGCAGTCAAACCGTCAAACGGTGGCATTTGGTGGCTGCTTTGGTCTTGGACGAGCAAGGGGACACAACCACAAATATTCATGCCAGGTTGAATTTCAGTTGCATCAAAGACCTTGCAAATGGTGAAAAAATTATCCCAGTCTTTTTGTAGTAACTTTAAATATCTAACAAAATATTCAAGAAAACAGGTCTCTGAGGAAATCAAAAAGTCAAGAAGAACCGTAGAATCAAATCCTATATTTTTTAAGAAGAATATAAAAATACAGTGAGGATTATAGCCATTTTCATGTGTGTGATGCATCCACATTTCTTTTTCTTGGGTCAAACTTCCAGTAGATTCATATTCTCTAAAAATGAAGATAATGGAGAACCCAGATTAATGACTTTTTGAAATGTAACAAACATAATTCACAAACCATAAATTTACCTGATTACTTTTTAATCTATGCATTACTTTAAAAGAAAAAATTAAAACCATTCCTTTCCCCAAAACTCTAAATAAATTTGACTCAATAAAATAAAGCCCACTGACTTTGGCAGATGTTATTTTTGTCTTTCCAAAATGTCCTTTTTCCTAATATAGAAACCCGTCATTTTCATGGGCAGCCAACTACATGGGTGGGGTGGAGCCTAAACCTCCTTCCTTGACCCATCAATGGAGCTGGGCATGTGACATAGGCTGACCATTCAGTGCTTCATGGTCCTGGCCATAATGACTGGTTCTGATAAGAACCCAGGACCCAAATGGGCTACTCAGATCTCCCCTAGTTTTTATTGGCACTATGAAAGATTATAACTATAAGACCTATATAAGCCTGGAATCGCTGGTGGCCACATCTGAGAATAAATTCAGAGTTGTGAAATAGTGTAAAAGAGAAACAGTTAATGGCATGATTTGAATCCCTGTATATAGTTATACCTGATGCCAACTTGATCCCTTAGAACTTCCAATCATGAGCCAATAATTTTTTTCTGCTTAGTTTCCATTAGTTTCTCTCATTTACAACCAAAATAAAAATGTAACTGATACATTGGAAAAAATAAGTATACATGCCATGAAAATATATACCTGTCCAGGCACACTGAACTGAAGTTAAGAAAATGAGAAATTCCCACATAAATCAAATTTAATTCAGAGGCTCCATTTTCCTTGGGGAGTAAGAAATCAGCTTTGAGTACAATGAAGATACTTACACAGGCATGTACATTTTCAGTCTGAATTTCTCTTTCAATATTTTTGAGCCTAATTCAAATCATATGTAGGAATTTCATGTTCTTGATTAGACCTTTTGAAAACTGGCCCCATACACTCATAGTCTGAGAGCAGCCACTGCCAGAAGTGTCACAACACAGTAAGTACTGGCAGCACAATGCTGCGCCGCTGATCATTAGTAAGAAATGCCTTTCTCTCAGGCCAAGAGAAAAATGGAAATAAAGCAAATATTTTAGGGTTTTAATAAAGCAAAGCAGAAATAGTGGAAAAGGTCACTAGTTATTAACTTCGTAAGCAATTATAGATGTTTGCCGCAAGAAGATATTGCTGCAAGTACAGCTGTTTTAATAAAGCAGAAGAAACATATAATAAATGTCATCAGTAACATAATTTCAGATACGTATCTTCAGAAGGTTTTCGCCCAAATGTGGCTGTATAATAAAGGGAAAATTTGGAACAGCTCCTTTGATTATTTGTAAGTTTGTACTTCCTTTCACAAAAACAAAAATCATCTTACAGAAACTTAACAGAGAAAAGCAAGTCTTAGAGATGAAAATTGGACTCAAACATCAGTTGAGATTCAGAGAAGCATACTAGCTCACCCCCAGTCACACAGGTAAAACAGGTGGCGGTTAAACAGGACTGTGAGTTGTCAGATCCCAGTCTACCTCTACCCCTGATCCGCCAGCCAGCCAAATATTCATAATAATGTAAGTGTAATCCTGTTTTTATGTAAGGTGGGGTTAAAGAAAGGAAATGGAACTTATGAGCAAAGCACAAGATTTCCCCCCAATGATGGAGAGTAAATAATATGCCTGGCACATCTTCTGAAATTTTGCCTATTTTTCTGGCTTGCAGGAAGCTCAACAATTACTTGAAATACACTAACCTGGACAACTGTAAGTAAATGCTCAGTGATGCTTTTGCAGCCTCCAGCATATCGTCATCTTGTTCTATGAAGACCCTAGACAGCCATTCACAAGGGTTGTGTAATTGCAGAGAGGGCTGAAGGTGAGGCTTTAAGAAGGTCAGTAACTCAGACATGAACCTCTGTAAATCAACTTTGAAAAATGCAAATTTCAAAGTGTAGGTAACAGTTTGTGAATACATTAATATTTCAAGTGTCTAAAGTATCTTAAAGTATATTATCATAATTCACACCTTCAAAAAGTCCTGTGTGTCAGGGATTATCTCTATTTTGTAACTTCAGAAGCTGAGGCTCAGGAAAACAGTGACTGAATAAATAGCATTCATTTAAAATGTACAGATCACTTATTTACCACAATTGCCAAATAACTAATTACAGTAACTCTGAGAACAAATGTCACTAGGTTTCTTGCTAAAAGTGTATCAATAAATGAGTCCAAAACAGAGATCTGCTCACTGGCTATAACTATTACTAAAGACAACAATATAATCAAAAAACAAAAAACCCAAAACCCAAACCAAAACCTTTTTTGTCTTTAAAATAACAGAAAAATATTTTTGTTAAAGCATTAGAAGTATTACTATTAAGCCAAAAAAAAAAAAAAAAAAAAAAATCAAGAGTCTGTGGAGTTTTGACTGCAATTTTAAACTCTAAATTATATAACAGATGCCACCTAGTGTTGTAAACTATATTTGCAGAGAACAACAACTAAGTAGCTATTAAAAACTAAATGATATCCACAGCAGCCCAGGGAAGCTGCTGCTTACACTTCAAAGTTCTCATGAAAAGTACATGCTGCTTGTCTGAGACTTTACTATGTATTTGTGAAACAGAAGGAGCTGCCTTCCCCACTACCTATACTGAAAATTATACTTTATAAGGCAGTCTCTGAAATTTTGAGTTAATTATGCAATATTTATCTTCTCACAGTCAACTTAATTTATAATAATCAATAATCTACATAAGCAGGTGTACTACTAAAATGAATGAAAAAATTGATAAAATACTACAAACACTTGAATTTAATGAACTCCTCCCACTTTGGGACTTGTGTAGCCCACTGATGGGATATTTTTAATAAATTATAACCAGGAGAATATATAGCTTGAATTAGTGGAATTTATACTAGCCCTGAGATTTGATAATGATAAACTAATAATTTATTACTAGGCATAAAAAGGAGTCTGAAGAATTACCTTTCATTTCATTTACAGATGTGTAATTTCGAAATTTGATTTCGAGAGACTTCATTATAACTAAGCTTGCAGCTCTAAGGAGCACATGATCTGGACCAGCAGTATCTCCACATCCAGGATGAACTTCTTTACCTCCAAAGCAAGGCCATTTTCCATCAACAGACCATGTCTTCAACAAGCCCAGATTCACAGTATGCAAAACAGCATTAGCTAAAGCCAACATGTCCACATCTAAATGGTGGTCTGGTGACATTGTGACAAGCACAGATGCATGACACAGGTCTTCGCCCACCTTGCACAGAAGGCACTTTTTGATAAATATCATCAACTTCCTTTTGACAAAAGCCTGAATAGGCCAGGTAAGAATGTCTAGCACGCAAGAAGGTTTCAAAAATAAAACCCTCTGGCTTCTGAAATGTAACTTCAGGTAGATTCTGGAGGCTATGAGAAGTTCAAGTAAGTCCAAGAAACTCACTAAGCTGTTTACTATCTTAGAAGGATCCTGGCAGTTTTCAAAATGCTGGGAAAATAAGGAACTGTAGAACACTTCAAAAGTATTGTCAAAAGTAGTCAGGAACTGCTTTAGAATTTCTGCAATAATAGGAACAGTAATCATAAGCAACAGGAAAAACAAAGGCTTCTTAAAATACAATTTCACAACTGAATTTGTACAAATACATTGTATAGGATAAAAACACAAGATCTGGAATATTTGCCCCAACAAGAACAAATAATGATACAAGATCAGTAACTAATAACGATATTTAACATTCATTTACAAATATAAACAGCATCCAACTATGCAAGGGATATATATAATAATGAAAACATTTAATTTTTTTTTCCTTTTAAAAGTTACCTTCTTTAGTTTTTCATACTTCAAGAGAAATCAAATATAAATTTTATTCTTCATTATAAATATAATGTTTCTGGGGGCAAGGCGACAGTCCTATATGGGGCAATGTAATCATACCTGCTTTTTCTGAACATGTGTCTTTAAAGACTTCTTTTATTACAGCTATAAGAATCCAGAGGCAATGCATTACTTCATTACTCTCAGAGTATTCAGAAAGATTTTTTTGGCAAAAAACACTCCAGTAACTACTTAATGTTATCTACAAGTGAGAAAACAGAAAAAGATAGTTTAAAAAAAATTAAGGTATTATATGCATGTGCCAACCTCCCACAATGAAAGCAACTGTTATATAAAAGTAGTACTAATAAAAACTTTTAAAAAAACAATATTTTCTTTAGAGTTACAAATTACCTACTATACACAATACAATATACAACACTGTCTATTTGTTTGCCTTAGAAAAGCATGATAAAATTTGGTAAAATAAGGAAGAGAAATATCTTAATATTTTTTAAGTCAAGAAATTCAATATGCCATAAAAATACCAAAAGGAAACATGAAAATACTAGCATATACATGGTATAATGAAATATAATTATTTATTCTTTACACTTTGATCCATTTTCCAAATATTCCACTATAAATAACATCTTTTATATTCAGAAAAATGTTATTTTAAAATAGAATTGACAATAGCAGAAAAAAGTCAGTAGATGCTCAGACTTGTTTATTAATTTGTTCAGAGGTAAAAAGAAATCTGACTTTGAATTTGTTCGTGTCATTTTTTGTTATACTAAGGACCATTCATAGAATTTATTTATATCAAATCTGTGAAAATGACCTTGATCTCAAGTAGAAGTTCCTAAATCTTTTTGGGGGGAAGGTATACTACTGACTTAAGAATATAAATAAAGCTGTGGCCTGAAACTGACCTCTTCTGTTAAGAGTGATTATTATGATTTACAATACATTTAAGACTAATTCTTGATACAAGCAACCATATTATTTCATTCTTACGGTTTGTAGATTTACACATCACTATGTGAGTAAACATTTTATTAATACAAATACAGATATTCTTTGCTTAACAACCTCCCTGTTTAACAACTGTTCCAACTTATGACCCATCTTTTTTGTACAGTTCTGTACAACTCGATAGAGCCCCAATGTCTTTTTGTTGTACAGTATGGTAATTTTTGCTGATTGTACCATACAGTATTGCTGTATATTGTTATACATTACAGTACTGTCTTTAAGAGTTATGCAAATAAAAACAAAGTCATCAAATTGGAGTTTCCTTTCACCATTTCTTTGTTCTGAATATTGTAATGTACATACTACATACAATTCTTCATTTAGCGACCAACTCAATTAATGACCTCGTTGCATAGTCACATGACCATAACTGGTCATCAAATGAGGAATGTCTATATCTAAAGGAGCAAAATCAAATGTCAAAGAGCAACTTTAAAGACATCAGAAGAGAAACAGTAATACAATCTGATTACTTATCTTACCTTTTCTTTCAACTGGAAATAGAGAAGCAATGCCAGACACTTTGCAGCCATATGAGACAACAATCTGTCTGAATTTTGGACCAAGCAAATCTATAGAAAAACAAATACATTTAATCACTACGGTTAAATGTTTTAGAACTCTTACTTTACATATCTAAATCTTAGAAAAGGAAAATGGATTACCAATTTACAATCGACCTCAGCTGAGTGTAAAAGAATTTTAGTTATATCTCTGTATTTCTCCTGTGCATGGATCTCAGTCTCCACAGACACTACCCTGGATATCATCACATGGATCACAGTTAGCTGAAGGAGCTTCGTCTCTCGGACACTGCTTGTCTGAGAGATTCTCTTCACACAAACCCCTGCTGCAGGAGTGGCAGTCACCTCGACAGGGGGTGGCTGATGCCTGTCCTGCACTCCATCTGTGTCCGGCCATTCCACAGACAGGGTTGTAGCACACTCTTGATCTGAAAGTGCTGGGTTGAGATAAAAGACGTACTTGTGGCTGTCACTTTCAAGTGTAGCTCCAAGAAGTACCTTCTTGTATAACTGATCTAAAACTTCATAGAAAGCATTCATTTTGATTTCCAAAATGTGTCTTCTACAAAGGCTGACAAGTACAAGTTGTAAATACTGGTATTTTAGAGAAGTGATGAATCTTTAACATGTCTCTTCAGTGAAGCCTAAAACAAGAAAACCATTTTTATAAATAATTATAATTATTAAAATTATAAATGGTACATACACATATTATAAGAGAAAGACAGTGGTTGCCACTTAATCACTGTCTCAAAGTAAAGGTAAAGCCGATTGGTGAATTTCTAAAATGGGAAACTGTAATAAGAATAAGACCGTAATTATGAAATGGATGCTCTCCATACAGATTTAAGAACATAAAATCATTTTAATGTTATCATAGCAGAAATGGCAGCATTCCTCTAACGTTTTTCAGTGGCGTGCCAGTGTTTCTCAACCTTGGCACTGTTAACATTTGGAACCAGGTTATTCTTTATGGGAAAGATGTCTTGGTAACTGTAAATGTTAAGCAATGCTCCTGACTTCTACCCTCGATGTGTCAAAGCACTCAACCTCATGCACCAAATTTTGACAACCCAAAATGCAGATTTTGTCAAATTTCCCTTGTGGGGAAAATCATGCCAGTTCAGGTCCACTGGGATAACTCAAATTCAATAACCTTTACCTCCAATGTAAAGATGAAAATCTGAAATTAGACTGCTAGTGGTCTAACTATATTATGGCAATTGCTAACTAAATTCTGACTTAAAATTACATGATCATAGATAGAACCCTCACACAACATCTGTATCACTAAATAAAATTAATAAAATTATGCTTTATGATTAATAACTGCTAAACTTTACTCAGTGTCTACTGTGTACCAAACACAGTTCTCCAAAAGTCTCTCTGTGAACATCACAATCTTATGTGTCAATTATCACACCCATTTTACAGATGGGAAACTGAGGCACAAAGAGGTGACATCACAGAGCTAGTTAAGAAACAGCGGAGTCACAATTTGAAGCTGAGAAATTCAGAGTCTATGCCCTCTACAATTCTTTTGAGGCATCCTTCAAACTTCCTCTGGGGACCCCAAGTACAGGAGAGCAGATGAGGAGAAGGACTCATATAAATTTCCTAAATGTAAGCAGATAGCACACAGCCTAGTCTCTGACGTCTGACTGTGCCAAAACAAAAAACAGAGTAACAGTCCTCAGGTCCGTTTTTACAATGATTATGAAGCTTCCCAATACAAATGAAGAAAAATTTTTTCAAAAGACTCTCAGCAACTAAAGGTTGAGACATTAAGTGAGGATATCCAATTCACTGAATTTTTATATTAAATTTACTTTCAGTAGCTCCACCAAATATACCAACCCCCCATGAAAAGCCAAACTACTTACTGATTCTATTTTGTTATCAGTTTATCCATAGTTTAAGAGTACTATGAATCAAAGACTGAGACAGTGGTTTTACTTCATTTAGAATAATTTCACTCTTCTCCAATAAATAACTCAAAATGTAAGAATTCAACGAATCATACCACAGTGATATATGCTCACCCATGTTTATAGCAGCACAGTTCATAATAGCTAAAACATGGAAACAACCCAATTGTCCATCAACTGGAGACTAGATGAAGGAGATGTAGTTTTTCTCTCAAATGGAGTACTACTCAGCCATAAAGAATGAGAAACTAGAGACACTTATAGCTAAATGGATGTACATTGAGGCACACTCTTAAGTGAAATAAATAGGACACGTAAATACGAATAGTTTCTCTGGTGTGAAAAACGAAAAGTGTAAATAAGGTTAAAATGGTATAACTGATAATGTGAAATAGAAATAAAAGGTCTAAAGGAGTAGAGGAAGGAGGAAGGGTGGGGAAAGGAAAAAAGGAAAAGAAAAAATATGAAAAAAGGAAAAAATGGAAACAAAGTCTTTGCAAATAGGGAAAGGTGGAAGGGATGAAGGGAGGGCAGGGACATGAGGAAAAAATAAGAACCAAGATACATAATGTAAAGGTACAAGATCCCAGTGATGACTGTAACTGTATTGTATACCTAAATTGTACCAATAAACTTAATGGAAAAAAAAACTCAAAATGGGTCATGGTCATAAAACTTACATACAAGCTCTTAGAAAAAACATAAGAGAAAGTGTTCAAGCATGGAACTGTTAGCCTTGACCCCAAAAACACGATTTCTAAATATAAAAACTGATACACTGGACCTCAACAAAATTAAAAAGTTTTTCTCTACAAAAAATTCTATTAAGAAAGTGAAAAGACAAGCTATAGTCTGAGAGAAAATACTGTACTTGCAAATGTGTGTCTAACCGATGGCTAGTATCTAGACTATGTAAAGAATGCTCAAAACTCAGTAAGAAAAAAATAATTACATTAGGGCTGAGCATAGTGTCATATGCCTGTAATCCCACTATCCAGGAAGCTGAAGTAGGAGAGTCTCAAGTTTGAGGCCAGCCTGGGCAACTTGCAAAACCCTGTCTCAAAATGAAAAATAGGGCTAGGGATATAGTTCAGGGGTAGAGCAACCCTGGGCTTGATCCCCAGTACTACATATGCAAAATAATAGTAATAAAAATAATTTAATTCAGAATTATTATTCAGTAAGACACTTGAACAGACATTTCACTAAAGAGGACACAGAGATGTCAGATAAACACATGAGAAGATGTCTAATCACATGAGCTATCAGGGAAATGCAAATGAAAAGTACAGTAAAATAACATTATCAGAATAGCTAAAAGAAAAATCAGTGACACCAAATACTATGACAAGGAGGTGGAGAAACTAGATTTCCGTCACAACACTGGTGAGAATGTAAAAGGGTACAGCTACTCCAGAAGACGGATCGACAGTCTCTTACAAACTAAGCATGTGTCTGTCACATGGATCAGTAATTGACACTTGGCATTTACTCCAGAAAAATGAAGAGCTATTTACCCTGAAACCTGTACATGATGTCCATCACTGGGTAAATGGTTAAACAAATTCTGGCCCATCAATACCATGCCGCAAAATTTTCCAGCAGCAGCAAGGAAAGAATTATTGATACATGTAACAATGTGGCTGGCTCTAGAGGGGATTATGTTGGGGGGAACAAGCCAACTTCAGAAGGCTGAATGCTCACTGTATGATTCAATTCACGAAACGATGAAATAAAGAATGAAGAGTAGGCTAGGGTTTGCCAGTTGGTAGGGAAGCACCCTTCCACTCAATGGACACAATTAGGGAGTTTACACATGGGGATCCCAGAATAAAGGAGCTGGCAGGGGACACACAGACCTGTGTGAATGACAACTCTGCACAGAGCTAAGTATACATATGAATAAATGAATACAAGTAGAACGAGAAATCTGAATAGCACTGGTGGATTGTGCTGATGTCAAGATCCTGGCTGTGATACTGTACTGTACTAGTCGACAAGATGTTCTCAAGGGGGGAACTAGGCAAAGGTTACACAGCACCCTCTGCATTGCACTATTTCTCAGACCTGCTTCTGTTTCTAGAGTTGCCTCAATGTAAAACACACACACACACACACACACACACACAATTTCAGTCATAGATAACAGTCTTTTGATTCTTAGCATTAATATACATAGGATTCCATAATATCCATGAAAATGTTATTGAATATGTATCATTACGGTTTAGATGTTCCCCCAAATCCTCATGCGGATGAGGTGGGACTTTCTTTTTCATAGGTAGTTGCTGGGGTCAAGGGTGTGTGATTACTAAGCCACTACATGTGAGTGATTAGCTTGACACAGCCCTCATCCCGGCAGTATGAGCAAGATAAACGCAGCAGAAAGACGCTGTTAAACTCTCTCGCTGACTTTGCTGTCTTGTGTGCACCCCGCTGTCTCTGCTCCTCCAGGCCCGTTTGTCATCCCTGCCTTGGAGTCGGCTGATTATGGACTGAAACTTCTGTGAACTGTAAGCCAAATAAACCCTTCCCCTCTGTCTTTGGCTGTTGAGTATTTTGTCTCAGCAACAAGAGAAAAGTAACTAACTTTTCATCACAGTGAAATTTGACCTTAAAAATCTCTAACCAAAAATGAAACAGAACTGTATCTAGAAATGTTAAAAATATTTTCTGGGAGGGCAGAGGTAAGGGGAAAAAAATGAGAATCAAGACTTGCCATGTAAAGGTACATGATCCCAACAATGAATGTAACTGTACTGTATCCCTAAATGTACCAATAAACTCAATAAAAAAAAAATATTTTCTAATGTCTAAGTCTAGAAAATACTTTCATGACTTAATTTCAAAATTACCAAAGAACAAGTGGCTAGAAATTTAAACTTTCCTTTTTATGTGGTATAAAAAATGTCACTGTCTCTTTAAGGTTTTCTTTAAATTCAGAAAACAGAAAAATATCCATCTTCATGGCCAATAATGAATTGGCTTCTGCATGCAGTTTGCTAATAGACTCAGTGATGCGTTGCAGCCTCATTCCACAACAGGTTCTATCAGATCACAGCCTGAAAGGATACTTAGTCCAGATGCTGTGATACTTAAAGGAAAAGTTGAGGCAAAGAAAGGTGTCTTCTGGGATTCTGGTTCCCTCCTCCATCAAGATAGCGTTAAGTTTGCCAGAGGAATAAAATGGGTCTGGTCTGCCTCTTGAGAGAACCTCCTTCCCTTGTGAAAAGGAGAAGGGTGGGTATCTTCCAAACAGCGCACTGAGCGCTGGTGTCTTCCCTTGCCTGGCTAGTTGTACTCCTCACCTTTGTCAGGGCTCCAGATGGCTCCACTAGGAGTTGTGGGAGCTGGAAGGAGGAAGGGGAAAGTGGAAGGAGGAGTAGAGACAGGCCATTCTCTACGCGCCTGGAACTAAGCCTCTCCTTACCCTGTTACTACCACCTGGGTGTTGCACTACTCCTTGCTAATTTCCTCAACACTTTCATGCTCAAATATTGGCCAACATCAGTATCAATGAGACTTAAAGGCTACACCCAAGCCATTTCAGACCTGATCTTCCTTGATAATTCGGTTCTTAAATTCCCAGTGTATTGCTGAGACACTAAGAACTCAAACGCTGTGTAGTGTTTGTAAATTGTCTTCCTTTTAAACTTATCCTGGTATTCTGACAATGGCTAGGAATTTTATTCATTTATTTTGACATGAAGGAAAAGGCTGGTGATTCAGTTACAGATACAACACGTAATACCTAAAAGTGTTTTACTGTTAAAGGAAAAGTTTTCCTTATGGTATCTCCATAAGGCCCTGGTACCTGGAGTCAAACGGCCCCACCACACCAGTCACCATGGGGCAAATTACCCTCAAAGCTTCAGTCTCTCTTAGTGCTCACGGTGCACAAGGGTGATAAGCAGCTCATACGAAGTAGGGAAGGTGAAATTACATACAGGGATTCCTGAAATATCCAATCCAGGGTCTGCCCAGCAAGCTCCTTCTTTATAGTTTCTTTGTGTTACTATGTATGACATAAAACTGTTTGTGAGAAATGAATGAACATGGTTTATTTTGAGAAAGATAGCATCCTCTTTCCCTGCTTTGTAAGAAAATGAAGTAAAACACTGTACTGGGCATCTGATTCTCACTGAGGTATGCGGCAAGCACCAAAAACAGATACCAGGCCTTACCGAGGGGGCCAGGACATGATCTCAAAGATGGGAAACAGTGAAAAAGCCAGAGGCCACAGTCATCCGAACTCCCAATAACTTGATTGGGCCTCTTCCAGTTTATCTTTAATGGGGCAGATGCAGGTATATGGAAATCCAATGCTGCTGGATAGATACATAAAGAGCCTGTATTTTTTTTAGACAAGTAATGAAGTAGCATTGTTCTCTGAGTCTGGAATAACAGTAAGAGTGCAGCATTTAGCATAAACTTAATCAATAGAAATACTCACATGTTCATTTCCCAGAGAGCTTTATTATTTGACCACTCCAAGGATAACTTTTTTCTAATACTGCACAGATTGGTGCTGGACATCAGAATAATAGTTTTGGGCTGAGGATTCTGTGGATGTAGCTTAGTGGTAGTGCTTGCCCAGAAACATGAGGTCCTGGGGTGGATCCTCAGCACCAATCCCGACCCCTCACAAGTCATAGTTGTAGGACAGAATAATTCTTTTTTTTTTTTTTTTTTTTTTTTTTTTGTACTGGGGATTGAACTCGGGTCCTTGCGCTTGCAAGGCAGTCCACTGAACCACTGAGCTAAATCCCCGGCCCAGAAGAATTCTTGACTATGGTCTAGACCAGTGTTCATAAACCGTCAGAATTCCTTGAAAGGCTTCTTAGAACACAGACAGCTGGGCAAACCCCCAGAGGTTCTGATTTCTTAAGTCTGGGGAGAGTCCAAGAACTGGATGAGGGATTACACCTTGCAAACCTCTTACTAATTTACTTGATTTTACTGAAGAGAAATATGAGCTTCCTATGTTAATATATTGTATTAGTGTGAGTGCTTTTTAAAAACTGGGCCTGTAATCCCAGCATTTAGGATGCTGAAGCAGAAAGATCATCACAAATTCGAGGCCAGCCTGGGCTACATACTGAGTCCAAGGTCAGCCTGAACTACATAGCCAGACCCTGTCTTAACAAGCCAAAAAACAACAACAACAACAACAAAAAAAAAAAACCTCAAACCTGGAAAATCTCTACTGTAATCTTACAAAAACAAAATTTCTCTATTGTTTTAAAAATATGAGTCTGTTTTAAATTGTCTTTCACAGTAACAACTTTCAAAGACAAGTTTTCTTTATTTATTCCCCTTTACCAGTTCACACCTGTTCCCTCTGTGCCACAGCCCCTCCCCTCAAAATCTGCCACCAGTGAGTGGCAGGGTCGAATTTAGGGAGTATCTATAGAACTCAGATTTTACTTAGCATTTCACACAGATTCTGTGATAAGAATTGGTTTTCACAGTCGATTTAAAAAAAAAAAAAGTCACGTGCCTACTTCAGCAAAGCAGTACTTATAAACATACACAAAAGCAAATGGCCTATATGGTGAAAACATTTACTTAATTTCAGTAGGAGAATGACGATATTCTCCTTTTAGTTAGAAAAGTTCTTTCCTTCCTCTGGACTTTGATACAACACTGTTCTGTCTATCTAGACAGCTCTTCCACCCACGTTTCCTTTTGCTTTAACTGTGACTTTTTCTGAGGCCAGGCCTCCTATGATGCACTCAGCCTTTCAGCACTAGGGCTGTCTTACAAGTGTGTCCTAACTGGTTTTTAATTGTCTATCCAATTATTTTTATGTGTCCCTTGCTAGACTATTCCTCAGTAAGAACTGTCTGCTTGCTCTACTTCTCTGTAGCTCTTAACACAGAGTCTTATACACAAGAAGCACTTACATTTGTTGAATATATCTCTAGATGAAGATAAACTTAGCAGTGTACATGTCTAAAATAATTCTAAAGTATTAATTTATATATTTTTCTCGCGCTGGGGGTTGAAGGGCCTCATGCACACTAGGAAAGCACTGTACCACCGAGCATCATTCCTACACTCAAAGTTTTAGCACTATTTTGATCTCAAAGAAATTTTTAAAATTCCTGAAACGTCTTTCTTTGTTTTTCCTTTCATGGTGCTAGAGATCATAAGCAGGGCCTTGTGCCTATTAGGCAAGTGCTCTACCACTGAACTATGTCGCCAGCCCCCAGTACAATGCAATATTTAACTTCTGAATTTTCAGTTATAATACGAATTTTATAACAGAAAATCATCAATATAGTATATAGAAGGAGGCATATAGGAATTGAGTTCTGAGCTTATTTAGCCGTTATATCATGCCTGACAAGGCGCTCAATACAAGGGGAACACATTGAAGCCACATCTTAAAGTGGTGTGGTAAAGTATGAGGTACAGAATCGTTTACATTACCAGGAGGAGCGTTACACTGTAGGAACTCAAAAGCTACCAGTGAACTTCCTTCTTTCAGTAATCTTTTTGCCGGAGCAGTGGGGTCAAGAGTACAATTTCTCTATCCAGCCCCACGTCCCCTGCCTGCTAGGTACAGCTGAGCTAAATTGGGCTACAAAGACAGATGGTGGGAATCCACTACTCTGCCTGGGCTTTCGCTGGCGCTGTTCACTACACTCAGGTCCCCAAACCGTACCAGAACCGTATCTGTTGTCACCCAGAATAAAACACTCATCATAACCACCGAGTGCTAGCTCTGTGCCATTCACATTGCTGCTCAAATTTTACCTCTCTGAGAACTTCCCTTACTACTTAAAACAGCTATCGAGTACGAGTCAAACTCGAGCCCATTATTTTGCTCCATTTTCTTGGTATAGCCGGTCCCTGATCGTTTTGTTTCACCTGATTGAATGAAAGCAAATGATTGTATTTATCTCGCTCACTGTTGTCTCCCCAACGATTACAACACTGCCTAGCCAGCACACTCGATAAATGATGAAATGCACTTAATAAATACGTTTTAATATGTTCACCTCCTGCTTTCCCCACCCTGCAGTTCCCTGCACTCACAGGAGGCAGTGAGGATCGCGGTCCCTGCGGGAAAGCCCTCCAGGGTGCTTCCTTCCCGGTAAGCGAACCATCCCCAGCTGGCAGGCGGTCTCGAGACCGGCAGACTCGCCAAGGACAGGCACTCAGAAGCTCTGAGGAATGCGGCGAACACGGCGCCCTTCTCGCTTTCTGGAGACCACTGCCTCCCTAACTCCCGAACAGCCCCTTAGTCCGTCACACACGCCTCTCCGGGAGCACAGCTCAACAACTTTGGGGTTACCTACCTGTTTGGAAGCTGGCTCAAATCCCTCTACCTTGGCTCCGCCATTCCCATTCACATCTGCCCCTTCTAGGCCACCGTAGTTCACAGGAAAAAAAAAAAAAAAATCAAAAAAAAAAAAAAAAAAAAAAAAAAAAAAAAAAAAAAAAAAAAACGAAAAGAAATAACAACCGTGTCTCTTCTCCCGCATGCGCAAAGGACCCGTTCGGTGTACAGGGTTTCTTAGCAACCGCTTCGAGTCCCTCCATTAGGGGGCGGAGCCTCGGAAGCCTCGGGGAAGTTGAGGAGGAAGTGAATGAGGCCAATCGGAGACGAGTCCCAGCCCAGAATGACACGCCTCCCTTTAATGTCGCGAATCAGCAGGCAGCTTTACGGCAAGCAGAGGGTGGGGGCTGCTGGGGAAAGGAGGAGAGAAGGAAGCAACCAACCAACCAAGTCGCCCCCCCCTCACACCCCCACCCTCTCCGGACCTGGTTTACGGCTCAGGGCTCAGGCTTCAGTGCGGCCGCTGATTGGCTGCTGAGGGCTTGGTCCCATCCCAGTGACCCCAAAGTGCTGGAGGGAGGGGGCGGGGGTGGCCCAGTGTAAAGTGCATCCCGAAAGACCCCTGTCCGGAGACCTAGCTGCTGGCACTTCAGGCCCTGTACGAGCTGAGACTTCGCTGTCCCGAGACGTCCCGAGTCCCTCCCTCGCTGGAAGCCTCCGGCCCGGAGTGCGGCAGTCCTCTGCTCCAAGCCCCTGGACCGGGACTGCCCCCCCCGCCCGAACAGGGACTTCGTCCCGGCGCCCGTGCCCCAAGGCTGCCCGGCAGCCGGGACGGCCACCCTCGCCTGCTCGACTGCCTAGATGCTCTCCCAGATGGGGCCGTGAGACACCGAGGAGGATCGGGAACACCCAAGTCTGGCCCTGCCCGGGGTGCTTCTTCAATGGAGAAGTTGGTGAGTGTGGAGGAGGCTGAAAAGAGGAAGAGGAGCAGCAGCTGAGGACACAGGTAAAGTCAGTTACCTCCCCAGAGGGGAAGAGGGCTGCCTGGAGGGGCGGGAGGGAGGAGGATCACTGCTTCTGCCTACCTGCTCTTGCCATCCTCCAGTTCTTGGCTTCGCTGCCCCTCCTCAGAGTCCTCTCTTCCTGGCCTGTGCGGTGCATCACTCAGTGGCTTCTGTTTTCCAGGGCTGAGCTGGCTGGAGGACACTCGAGAGCAGGAAAGGGTCTGCCCACCCACCAGTGGAGCGGCGAGCCCAGTGTCTCTGGCCAGGATCCTGTCGAGGTAACGAGCCAGCCGTCCCCTCCCCCATTGTTTATTCTTGGCCCCTACCTCGTTAAGCAGTGCTTTATTTCCAGGGTGGTTGCTTGGGAATGCACCCTTTTCTGGACCCTGGTTTCCTAGCAAAAACAAAAACACTGCCCATGCCTGAGCCTTAATATTTTAATAACTTCTCTACTCCAGAGCCGTATTTTTCTCCTTTCTCCCTGTGTAAGTGTTTCCGTGTTTTGTATTATCATTTGATACACTGTGTCATGCACTCTGCTCTGAGACTTTGAGACCTTTTTGTAGCTCCCCCACCTTCCTTCCTCTCCTAGGAATTCTTCAATTCCATGTTAATTGCTTGTTAATTCTGAATGACTCTGCTTTTTAATTAAACCACAATTTACTGTTTTCCCCCTTATTTCTGCCATTTCCTTTTTTCTACCTGCATCAGGAAATACTTTGAGAAACCTAATTGACAGTGGTTACGTAGGTGAAGATGAATATATGGCTTGAAGGAAAATGAATTTCTGTACCTTCTAAGAGTGTGAATAGAATGAATGCAATATCGGCCCCCAAAGTACTTATGTATAATGAACTCTTTGGGCTTTTCTATGTGACAAATGAGGATATACACTGAAAGTATTACAAAGAGATAACAGTTGTTACACCTCACGTATTGTAGACAAATTATAAAAAGTTACTCAAACTGGGCTGAGTGGTCTAATCTATAATCCCAGCACACTAGCAGGAGGTTCATAAATTCAAGTCCAGCCTGGGCAGTGTAGTGATTTAGGGAGAGCCTTTCTCAAAATTAAAAAAAAAATAAAAATAAAAAGCTTGGTGTGGTAAAACATGCCTGTAATCCTCAGGACTCTGGGAGGCTTTGGCAGCAAGATTGAAAGTTCAAGCTCAGCCTGGGCAATTTAGGGAGACCCTGTCTCAAAATAAAAATAAATAAAAAGGGCTGGGGCTGTAGCTGAATGTAAAAGACCCTGGGTTAGATCCCAGTACTGGAAAAAAAAAGTTGTACATTGTCTTGTTAACAGTCATTTGACGGGAATTTAAAATCAAAGGAGTATGTTGATGTGTTTGGATATAGGGTGCTTAATTTTGGTGTTTTTCATAGGTATTCTCATTTCAAAATCCTTAACAGAAAACTTGGTAGATTGAAATGTAAGCATCTAATTCATGTGATCAGATTTGTTTCTGCCTTGAAAATATACTAAAGGTAAGTTTAGGATGTTAATGTAATTTCTAAAGAGGGGATATGAGTGCAGCAATTAAAGAAGAGTTAGTTCAGAAATCAGCCAAGTGAATGATTTTTCTAATATCCACTAACAAGAATATAAAGTGACTTGTTAACCTCACAGTTATTTTAATATCTGATATTTATTGTTTAGGAATTTTGATACAGACAAGTACTTAAAATAGCAGGACTCCTCCCTCCACTAGTTAATATGGTTAATCCCATATTGATTATACAGAGTAATACTTTTCATTTTGGCATATTTGTATATGCATATAGTATGCTTTTATAACTTCCCCTTTACTACCCCGGCCCTGTCCCCTTCTCTAATAGACTCCCTGTAGATTTTTTATTTACCCTGTTCTACTGGACTTTTTTGCTTTGTATAGAAATAAATATCTCTACCGGTTCTGCTAATTCTCTTGAGTAGCTAAGGATATTTCTAAGAGGATCTGAGGGTTTGTGTATTTTTGAGACCTAAAACTAGACACCAAAGGGGAGTGTGTACTGAGTGGGATTCAGAGTTAGTACCTACCAGTGACTCTTCCATGGTGAAAATTCAGGGCATCCTTTTTGGTGTAGATGAGAATCAAGGGCAGTTGACCATTTCCATGAAAGCTAGACAGAAATTTATAAAATTAAATGCTAGTTTCTGTTATTTAAATGTGCAAGTTACCAGAGAGATGCCTTGTGTTAGTTTTAGAACTTTAAAAACTGCTAAACTATTTGAGGTATGTTTTAAAGGTCAAAATGCAATATGTGAGGCTGGGGATGTAGCTCAGTGGCACCCTGCCTGCCTGGCAAGGTCAAGGTCCTGAGTTCCATCCCTGGTACTGGAAAAAAAAAAAAACAAAAAAAACTACGCAGTATGTATTTTCTTTTCAAACCTTTGTGGTGAAATATTTTTTCTGCTTTAGATTTGACTGAAGGGTATTTTCAAATCTGAGGGGCGTTTTCATCTGAGATGGTGAGATGCAGGTCTGTCACTAACAAGTAAGACTTGTAAAGAGAGAACATTGCTTTTTCTCTGGCTTCTAGCCAACTCATTTTCATTGCTTAAATAATATGGATCTGTTCAGCTTGTAATAGTTTTTCTAAGATTAGGCAATTTATATAAATTGTCAGCTTCTGTTACGTTTCTAATATTAGCATGAGTTAGATTGTTTGATCTAGGTTATACCAAACATTTAAGACACTTCATTTGGATATTAATTTATTGATGTCGTCAGTTGGATAGTTTAAGTTTTTCAGTCTGGCAGTCAGCTCTGTTAATTCTATTGCGAGTCACATCATTTTGATTTGTTTGGTAAGCAAATCTAGATTTATAATCATATGAGGAGAATAACTGATTTTAATTGAAGTTACTAATGATGCATCTGTAGGACACTGTGGCCACTAGTTTACATTCACAGTTATTTAATGTTATATCTCTTTATTTTATTGGCGTTTAACTTTAGTTGCACACGATGTCTAAAAAGTTTAAAGTCATGGAGAGTTTCTGTTCTAATACTGGACTTTCAACCTTTAATTTCATTCTCAACTGAGTGTAGTCCTAAGTATAATGCTTTTTTTTTTTTCTAGGCACTGGTGTGTACGCTGCCTAGACTGTGTCGGCTTACATGGGTTCATAGAATAATATTGACAAGGCCACATCCTTTATGTTTGTGATTTAGGCTTTGCATTAGCTCTGGATAAATGAATTCTAAATTTTTTCTATTGTCTTAATGTGCATTTCCTGAAAATTACTGGGTTTTCTGCTGGAATTCATGTGAGTCATAGATAAGTTGTGTGTGATGATAAATCCTTAAGTTATTTGGTGACCCAGTAATTTGCAGGAAATATGGTTCCCTTACTTGTTTAGGGACATAAACACTATGCTATGTTGAGTGATGCTAAAATAACACTTCTGCTTTATTTTGGGCTCCAGGCTCTCGATCATATAAGTAGAGCTCGTCTCCATGCATCTCTGCCATGTTGTATATTTTGATTGGGTCTCCTAGTGTTCCGCAGCCATCTTCCATCTGAAGTCTGTGAGCCACTGGTGGATTTATTTTTTCTCAGAGCCAGTATCTTTGGAGTTGCTGGTTTTATTTCCTTCCCAGCCTGTATCTTTGTTTACTCTGCAACAAAATGTTTTTTTTTAATAGCAAGCTGTTATCTTGTTTCTAGTTTGTGTGAAATCAGAAAGTACAGTAATTCTAATTTGTATCAATTAATCAAAAGACATGTGGACTTGTGAATATAATGTGCAAAAAAACATTATTGTCTAGTCATATGCCAAGGGAAATTGAGGAAATGTCAAATTTGGTGAAGTTTGTGTAGTTTTGGACAGAGCTTAGCCTTATTTTGCTTTATGGTTATTTTATATGTTATTTGGTCAGTATAGATTTTCTTTTATCAGTAAAGCAAGAACTGTGTTTTTCCCTAAATGAAGTTCGCTTGACCTCTGTGTAGAAATTAGGTGGTATTAACTTAAATTTGTAGTTTCTAAAGCTCTGAATTCTTGATTGTTTTCTTTTGATACTAGATACAATGAAAAAGATGAATTAACAAAATTTTAACACAGTAGAAATATTGAGCAATAAGACCTCATAAAAATAATACACATTGGGGAAATAGTTCATTTTGATACTTAATTCTAAAGCCTTGAATGTTTGTATGCTTTTTTCTAACTGTGAAAACTAGAATGGAGTTTCTAAAAAATTGTACCCTTAGAACAACTAGTTACTGAGTCCATAAGTCATCATTAAGAGCCTTAAACAGAATATATATCCTTTTGAAAATTGCCTCTTTTGCCCTGCTCCTTTATTTTATAGGTGAGTTCCATGAGCAGTCAGGTTTTAAAACTTGCACTCCTTCGGAGGAAATAGGCTGGTTTTCATTCTTATCTGTGAACTTCTCGATGTTTTTTAATAGGTACCTTCACCAGTGGATATTATATTTGTTCTGAAGTTCTGTGCTCCTTTTTTTTCATTTTATTTATATATACATGAGAAGCTGTATTCTTATAGCTCTAACCCTAGGAAGAAATGAAGAACTTGTCTGATGCTTTGGACTAGTGGAGTGTTTTGGTGATAAATCTTTCTCCTTTATAACTCAGTTCAGCTCTCGTGTACAGTGTGTACATGGTATGTGTGTATTTGTGTTTTTCCCCTGTAAAGATTGATGTACCAGATACATGCAAGGAGTACTTTTTGGTTTAGATCTGCCATTTATACTGCTTGTTATTATCAGAAAAGAGAAAAATAAACCTGAAATTTGCAGGATTTAAAAAAAATTATTTTACGTATGCAGAACTCTATTAAAATGCCACCTAGAGCTGATACCTATGGCCAAGGCCTAGCTTTGTGCTGGGAACACAGCAGGCATTCAGTGGACATTGATTTGTCTGGGTGAAGTAACTTCATGGAATTATCACAAGTTGTTATTATTCAGCATCTTTCTTATAGGGAGAAATAATATAGTCACTTCATCTTTTAAATCCCAGCCTTTTCCTAATATTACTAATAAATACTATTTATATTTTCCTCAACACGTAGCTCTCAAGTTCTCCCTGTTATGCCCAATCACCTCCTGTGGAGGCCAGCAGAAGCCACTGTCTCACAGGCTTGAAACAACATTGGTCCCTTCTAATTTTCTTGGGAGGTGGGGAGTATTGAGGAAACTCTTAGAAGTGAGGTGTCTGGTGCTATTCATTCTTGACATGTAAATGTCGCTCATGAAAAGGTCATCAGGTCATACGTGGAAAAGTGTGAGGCTCATCATTGGAAATACTGACTTGCATTATAAAAACAGACTTTGTTTTAGCATTTAGAAAAACTGCATCAATAATTCAGAGTTCCCATATATTCCATAACCAGTTTTTCCTATTAGCACCTTACGGTAATATATGTCACCTCCTCAAGAGAAGATTATCTACACAAACTATGTCGAATCCTGGACGCAAGGTTTGTTTCTCCCTCCTTTATTCAATCAATTATTGATGTCAATATAGACTCATTTATATCTATTTTGTACTTTGGGTTATAGCCCACATTACTTGAAGTATTTCTTTGCTCCAATTGTTCATCTTTGGCCCAATTGAGAGTTCTTTTAGTTGGTTCCTTTATCCCTTGAATGTAACCTAAGGGATTTTCTTTGAATACTGTTTTTTCTCTGGTACTATAAGATGCTCCAGGCTTATCTTGTATATTTCCTTCTGTAGTCTTGAAATTAGCCATTTCTATAAGACCTCTTTGTTCTAGATTGTTTACACTTGGCCTCGTAGGAGTTGTTCTGATGATGTCTACTTCATTTATTTAAAAATAGTAGGTAGTGTTTTATATCAAGTTTTATTTCCAAGTGCAAGTTGACAGTTTTTGCCTTCCTTGGAGAAGTCTGAAAAGAAAAACGGGATGTGAAGAAAGCAAAAGGTAGATTATATTAACTTAGGTTGAAAATTCTTCATGTGGCCAGCAGCATCTGTAACTGCTACTTGGTTTTGGTTTTGTTTTGTTCTGTTCTTTGTTTGTTTGTTTGCAGTGTGACAAGTTGCCAGGTGGCCTTTTCCTGTCTGAAGGCTAAAGTCATATGGGACCTGGCATCCCACCACCAGAGAAAGGAGTGGAGTCCTCCCAGTACATAATCCTTCAAGTGGTTCTGTTGTTGATGTGTGGAGGTCACCTTGCCTGTGTTCTTAACTTTGATGGGATTTATGGAGCTAGGAACCAGTTGACATGGAGAAAGACCCTTTTTAGTTGTATGGAGAGTCTTTGTTAATTCACACAGAGAAGCTGCAGAACTATTGTTAATGTTTTACCTAGTTGGGGTGAATGCACGAAAGATAATTTCAGCATTATTGACTGCCTGTCAAGGGTATGAAGAACCAGCATCTAAAGATACAATCTTGGAGAGTCCGTAGATTGCATTTTGGCTCTGCCCATTGCACCTGAATTCTTCTAGTCCTGTTTAGAAAGAGTAGGTAAGTGATGGTGTCACTAAAAAGTAATTCAGACGTAGCAAGTCTGAAGATACGTTGTCTGTAGAAGAAAAAGAAGCAGCTTTGGGGCCAGGGATTTAGCTTAGTGGTGCTACCGCCTGTCTCGAAAGCACAAGGTCCTGAGTTCGATCCCTGGTACCAAAGGGGGAAAAAAAAAGAAGCAGTTTTGCTGGTATCTGAATTCTGAATGTATGACTTATTATTTTCTTTACTGTTTTTCAACAAATTAAATGGGATTCTGAAAATGTCATTTGAAACCACCTTGGAGAGTACTATAAGTAAGAAGATCTTTTTCTCCAAGAATTTATCTGAGTTCTTTTAATAGATTTATTGTAAAGGGCTGAAATTTAAATTCATCATTAAGTAGACTTTGTAAGCAGGTATGATTCTTAATTATGTTAAGGAATTTTCCTGTGATTGTTATTTGATTTGTTTTTAGGTTAAGAAGCTCTTTTGCTCTGCAGCCTGAACACATCCAGAATCCCCCTGCACCCCACCACGATGTTGGATGTGCACAATGGTTGTTAGGCCACCTATGTCCCAGGATAAGGGACCTTCTGTAAGGTAAGATCACTCGGGCATCCATCGTCTGTGCTATTTTGAGGGAAAACTCCTTTAGTTTTTATTTTTTCCTTGAAATCAGCTAATGTAGGGGGTTATAGCTCAGAGGTAGAACACATAATTAACAATTAGGTTCAATCACTGAACCAAAAATTTTTTTAAAATAAAAAATATAAAAATTATGAATTAAATAAAGCAGTTAATATATACTAAATATAGCACTTGCTGAAATAAAATAAGGTTTGTTTTGATATTATTTCTTTTTCTTGCATAAGAGACCTTTTTTAAAATAACCATTCCATTAAAATTTTCTGTTAGAGGTGATAATTTTGACCATATACTACCAGTTTCCATTAATTCCTGCTGATGATCTTCAGCTTTTTATACTACTAAGAGAAAATAAGCAGAAACCTATCCTGAAAGGATTTTTTTTATTAAAATTTCTAAGACAAGAGACTTAATTTTAGTGATGTAATTAAGTGAAGAGATAGAAGATCTTATTAAGAGAACATATTGTTAAGAAATCTCTCATTTCCCAATTTTCTCTGACAACACAGTTATTCTAATACCCATAGCATGACATTTTAAATGATGTCATTTAGTAGTGATACTTGGCTTGTAACGTCATTTTCTAGGTATAAAATCACATCATGTGTTTGTGCTCTTAAGCTGTGGTGGTTCAGCCTAAGTCAGGCTTAGTGTACTTGAGTACAGTCTGTAACGAGGAGTTTACATTTAACAGTGATAAATTGCTGTTGGTAGCAAGATGTCTAACCTACATATGAAAACAAAATGTCTTCAAAGTGCACTATCACAGAATGTTTTTATTTTTAGAAATAGAAACTACTAATTAAGAGATGGGTCTGATCCATTCTTTCAGATTAGCCCACTTTGAGTGTCTTCCTAGAATCTTGTGGGTTTAGGTCCCTGTGTGTGCATAACAGTTTTAAAACACACTAAAAAAGTTGTGTACACACATATATAAGACAATCTTTTGCCATTTCATTTTGGGATTTTCCTATTTGTTTGAAGAGATCCCGTTTTATATTGGGTTTCAGAACTTGTATACATTTCTTTTGTTACCTACCAGAGATTATGGGAACTCTAGGTATTTTCCTTTAAAATAATGTTATCGTGAAGTAAATTAACAGGTTGTTTAGATTCTTAGAGTTTTAAAATGTATGATCTTGCTACTATGTTAGAGGATGTGGTAGATAGAGGATTAATAAAGCTTACATCGAATAACCTAAAGCAGGAAACACTGATAGAACAAAATTAAAATAGAAGAAAGGTAAATGTAATTCAAACATTTTACTCTCACTTAATCCACCCCACTTCTTATTTCCCCAACCTTCACACCTTAAACCAAAAATAAAACATGGGGCTAAAAGTAAAATGTTGATCTACTTTGGAGAACCAGCATAAAGACTTTGTTTGTTTTGGTGAGAGAGAGGAGAGGGGAGGGGGAGCGGGAGGGGCTGTTTGTCTGTCTGTGTTTGTGTTTGCTGGGAATCAAACCCAGGCTCTCATGCATGCTGGTATTCTACTACTGAGCATGCCCTAAATATAAAAGGTTTTTTTTCTTTTCTGCTCTTCATAATTAAATGTCTTTAGTATTCCTAGTATATGGATTGTCCATTTGATTCTCCATACTTTGTGATGATCCATGAATATTTTACAATTTAAATTTCCTCCATGGTGCACCCCATAAGTCAGAACTCCTAAAACAGGTACTAATCTGCCCCTGCTGCTGTTTCCCACTTTTTACTACATGGTATTACCTCCCATTTTACATAAAACATAGCTGTTATGTTCTTATATTGGTTGTTTTGAGTTTTCAAAAGGCTCCAGATGAAATTTTCTCTTCAGGAGTTCAGAGGTTTTTGTGCCTGGCTTTCCCTTTGAAATCATTGATAATCTTGGCAAAATTATGGAAATTTTGGTCCTTAACAGATACATGTTAACAAGTAGTATGAACTGACTACTTAAGTTTACTGATTTAGCAGATGGACAGTTCTGTGACATTTGATGGACGCAGATTCAGGAACCACTTTTAAATTTATATGTTCTACCTTCCCTGAAAGGCTGATCCCTGTGACCTAATGAAACCTTGGTAAAAAGTGGACTCAGCTAGGATGTTACACCACCATTGTCGAAGGAATCCTGAACTCCAGGAAGAATTGCAGATTCAGGCTGCAGTGGCCGCTGGGGATGTTCACACCGTACGGAAAATGTTAGAACAAGGCTATTCTCCAAATGGCCGAGATGCTAATGGCTGGACCCTGCTTCATTTCTCTGCAGCAAGAGGAAAGGAAAGATGTGTTCGAGTATTTCTAGAACATGGAGGTGAGTTTGCTAGGAGCAAACCATTTTTGCCAAGGAGAAACTTGAAATTGTGTTTAAAATGTATCTGTGTGTGTGTGTGTGTGTGTGTGTGTGTGTAGGTTTGTCATTTTTACTGCTTCTCTTGTTAATATTCAACACTTCATTCTCCTTTGCGAAGATTTTATGAACAAAATACTTTAAAACCACATTGTTTAAGAAATAAATTTGATGAGTGGTCTTTGCCCCCATCATGTATAGCCAGATTTCCCCAGGTTATTTCAGAAGAGCAACCTTCTGGGAGTGTATTGCAGTTACTTTTGTTTCAGAAGCAGAAGTAGTCGTGGTACCTGCCATTACAGAAGTGCACGCTTCTGGTTGGTAGTTGCTCGGGGGGAGCCGTGGCACAGGTTCCTCGCAACTTCTTGGTCCTAACGGTACCTTAGATTTTGAATTTACTTTCTTTTTTATTTCGGATACTTTTTATTTTTGTTTTATAATATTGGCCTTTTCTGGAACTGTACACATTTTCTAGATACCGAACAAGACTGGTTATCTGTGATCTGTTTCTGTTTAAATTTATATAGCTAGTCACATTTGACATTTTGTTGTTCCTTCAAAAAACACCATTATGTTTTTAAGCTAATCATTGTCCCACACCAATTTGATTTTTCCTCCAATTGAATTTCAACTGCTCTGTTTTCATAGTGATGGAGTATACATGTTTTACCATTTATACCTACATTGTCTCTATAATTTATGGTGTGAAATAGTTTTTGGTTGAGACTCAAGTTACACATGTGCCATTCTAGAGCCTGAATTGCTCATTAACAATAATTTAGTTTCATTCTTAGGTGATACTTTGTTAAAGAGTAGTCAAACTTGCCTTTCCAAGTGCTGAAAAATGTCAGGAAGTCTCACAGCTTCCAAGAGGATCCCTGAATTATGTGACTGTAATAATATAAAGTTTGTGGGCATGGGTAAATTGCAAGAGAGGCTAATCCTGTGATTGGAGTAGTCACATTCCCCCGAAATGGGAATTATATGCCTGAAATAGTTGATTGTCAGCAGGACCTAGAAATTTGCTGGCTTGTGCCCACTTTCTAGCTGACTTACAAATCATTTCACCTTGCAACTTGAACATCTCAGTTCTGGAGTTAATGAAGAGGAAATGTAAGCAGAATGCTAGGAAAAATCTGAAAAAAAAAAAAAAGTGAATGAAGATCAGAACACTTAAAATTGTGGCAGAACTTAGGAAAATAAGACCAAGATGAGAGTGCACATTTTGGTTTCAACCTAAAGTATCCTTAACATGAATACAGTGCAGCTTTAAAAAAATTTTGACTAAAACCCAGTACCCCTTTGACCAGGCCCAGTCCTTGTCTTTCTGCCTCTGCCTAGAAGTAACCATTGATATCAGTTTGGTTTGATGCTTATCCTTCTGAATCATTTCCTGTTACCACTACATGAACTCATAAAAATTATGTCCTATTGTGTGTGCATCTTTATAAGTGATAATGCTGTCTTACTAACTTATGGTAGTTTTTTTTTTCCCCCTCATATAACATAAAGGTATTTTTAATGTCAGGGGTCTATTGTAATGTGAAAGTAGCCATAGATTTATGTAATGGGTGTGTCCCTGTTCCGATAAAACTTTATAAAAACAAGTGGTGGGGGAGAAGAGGAATACCAGTGATGGACCACATTAGACTTTTGGGCCACAGGTTCTGAAAACTCGAGAGCTGAAGGTGTAGTTCAGTAGTAGGGCTCTTACTTAACATGTGTAAGGCCCTGAGTCTGGTGCCACACATACACACACACACACACACACACACACACACACACCCCCATCCACAAAAAAACATGAAACTCTAAGTAGCCATAGATTTATGTAATGGGTGTGTCCCTGTTCCGATAAAACTTTATAAAAACAAGTGGTGGGGGAGAAGAGGAATACCAGTGATGGACCACATTAGACTTTTGGGCCACAGGTTCTGAAAACTCGAGAGCTGAAGGTGTAGTTCAGTAGTAGGGCTCTTACTTAACATGTGTAAGGCCCTGAGTCTGGTGCCACACATACACACACACACACACACACACACACACACACACCCCCATGCACAAAATAATACATGAAATTCACACACTGTACATTTCATTCATTTAAAGTGCACAGTCCAGTAGCTTTTAGTATATTTGTATAGTTGGGCGTCCATCACCACAGATAATTTTAGAATGTCATCATTACTCCAAAAAGAAACTTTGTATGCATTCTCCATTAGTGTATACAAATCTATTCTGTTCTTTTCAGTGTGGTGTTTAAACTATCCCTTTTTTCATTTTTTTGCGGAAGATAAAATTTGTCAGTGGATTTTCTTTATTGAGAAGATAATATATACATACACAATTAAAAGCCAAGTTAAAAGTACTACAGATTTTCAGTGAGGGAGAAGTGGCTACTTTTTAATCACAATCACGTGCCTTTCAGAGGCAGACACTTTCATTGGCTTCTTTGATACCTGTAGAAATACTCCGTGCACATAGGCATAAGTATTTTTCCATCTTCTACATTCTAGCCTGCTCTCCTTTTTAATACTCTGTTCTGTATCTTGATTTTTTGTTGTATCATAGATTAGTGATAGCTCCTTGTCAGTAGACACCTTTGTCTCAAATTCTGTTGTATGGGTGTCATTTATTTATACTACACTTCTATTGGTGGACATTTTAAATTGTTTTCTTTCTTCTAC
Organism: Fukomys damarensis; assembly: GCF_012274545.1. Lineage (NCBI taxonomy): Eukaryota > Metazoa > Chordata > Mammalia > Rodentia > Bathyergidae > Fukomys > Fukomys damarensis. The sequence continues at coordinate 7,762,965 of NW_022900919.1, read as the reverse complement.
TAGAAACAGTATTTCAGAAAATGTCCTTGACTGATGCTTTTATGTATGTGAGATTTTCTCTCTTGAATAATTCCTAGACATGCCCTTGCGAAGTCTTTTTTTTTTTTTTTTAATGTATATTGACAAGTTTTCCCTCAAAGAGGCTGTAATTACCTGTGTCCTTGCTGACTGGATGAGATAGTGCCCATTCTCCCAGTAGGATACTGCCAGATGGTTTGCTTTTTCCTTTGTAATTTTTTTAAGCAAAAATGTCATATGAGTTGTCTTCCTGTCTTTTTCTTTTGACTATTTGAAATTGTTTATATATTCTCCTTTTTAGCTATTTGTTTTAACAATGTTCCCCCTAGTTTGTTGCTTTTTTTCATACTCTTGATGTCCTTTTTGTTACTGGGTGACACTCTTAATTTTAATACAGGTGAATAGTATTTTTCTTTGTGCTGTGATTTAGGCCTTTTGTGTCTTGTTTAGGTACCACAGAGTTATTTTTCACCTGTATTTCCTTCTAAAATTTTTTTGGCATTTAGATCATTATTCTACCCAGATTTGTTTTTGTATATTCTAGGAGATAGAGTGGTACAATTTCACCTTTTCCCACCATAAAGATAGATTAAATTGTCCCTTCTTTCCTTGTTCCATGTCATATATATGTGGTTCCCCTTCTGAGTTCTTACTTAGTATCCCTGAATCGATAAGATGTCTTAATTACTGTTTCCCTCTAACAAGTTTTTATATTTTTTTACAGCAATAAAAATGGTTTGGAGGAGCCCTTCCCTTGTTCTGATACTAAATCTCTTATGTGCTTGCCTTACCCTAGTAGAATAAGAGATTCTGAGAATGTTTTTCATAACACATTGTGAGCCATTTTTGAAAAATTACTTGGAGTAGGAGCTCCCCCTTTTCCCCTCCCCATGGCTACAGAAGTGTCTGTGCAGTGTGGTCCTGGCTTTTGGTCTCTGGACTGTTGTGTCCCATGTCAAGTCACCCTCTCCACTCTCATGCTATAGGCATTGCAGCACAGCACAGTCTGCTGCCCCACTGTGCCCTTTCCCAGTAATGGCACCACAGCCTAGGATTGCTGTGCCAGAAATCTAGAAACCATCATGTGTACCTTATATTCCCCTTCCGTTGCATGATAGCATTCCCTGGACCTGCTTTTTACAGCACCTATCACAAGCACAGTGAATTATTTTATAGTTTCTATTCAGTGTCTGTATTTCCAGTTAGTTTGAAGCTTCTTGTGGGCAGAACTTGCACCTGTTTTGTTCGCAATGAGATAGAGAAAACTAACACTGGTCTTTCTAAGATAAGACTGATCATTTCTCTTATCAAAAAATACTGATTAAAAATGGGCCAGCCTTCTGGTAGGATTAGAACGTTGTCCAAATTTACCATACCTTTCTCTTCAAAAATCACCAAATAGGAGGAAATTATTTTTTTTTAAAGCATAAGAAACACTTTTTGCATTCTTTCTTTTCCCCTCCTTTTTTCCTCTCTTCCCTTTTTTCCTGGTGTGTGTGTGTGGTGGTGGTGGGGAGAGGGATCTCATGGACAGGTAAGATGGCCATTTGGTCCTATATAAGCATTTCCCTAATTCATACATTTATTCAGAAGATATTTATTGAGAACCTAATAAATACCAGGCTCTGGATTAAGCACCAATACATGGTGCCAGCTATCTGGCATTTCAAGGTCCAATAGGTGAGTAGGTTTACAGCCAGAATTTACTGAACATTTTATATATGCCAAGTCCTTTCTAACAATTATATGGGGTAAATAAGTTACTGGAGTTCACATTAGAAAAAGTAAGCCACAGAAGAGTAATTTACCTGAATAATAGTGGAGCTTGAATTCAAACCATGGTCTTAAGCATGGTTCTGTATTCTCTGGAAGGAAACCAAGCAGTTCCAATAGAGCAAGTATATGCATACAGTTCCATGTATGCTAAGCCCCTCCCTGTCGCCTGGGCAGAGGTTGGGCCGGGGGGTTTCAGGGCAAAATTTCTAGAGAAAATAGAATTTGAGCAGACATTTTGAAAGGTATAAGGCAGGAGTGGAAGCGTGGAGGGATGGAATTATTCCAGACTCTGAAGGGTTGAAGGAGAAAACACACAAGTTTGGTTTTAGAAACTGAAAAAAGTTGAGTGTACATGGAACATATCCAATCATTTGTTTCTAGAGACATTGGTGAGCCTTCAAAATGTTTGATGGAGAGGAATGGGAGAGTCAGATTTGTATATAAAGAAAATTCTCAATATGTGAGCATATCAGTAGGGCCGGAGACATGCAGCAAGAAGAGCAGGGAGCATGTGAGGTGAGAGTCAAACAAATCAAGAATAACTGAAGTTTTGAGGCTGAGGACCATTAAGAACAGAGTTGCCATTTATTGGAGTGCTAATAGCAGAGGAACAGGAGAAAGTTAGTTGGATGCAATTTAAGATACAGGCTATAAATGTTTAACACAAGCCACTCACATAACTAGAAATTGTTTATCTGAAGTATATAAATGGATCAGGGCCACCAATTTTAAATGCGTGCACTTACACAGTGAAACCACTGATGAATGGTCACACAGCTAGCCAAGCTCAGCTCTGAGAGGTCACCCTGGATGAGAATGAGAGCGATCTGACCACGGGAAGGAGCCTGGTAGGGAACAGCTCAGCTGCTGCCATAGAAAAAGAACCCAGTTCTGTTGAGACAAGGAGCAAGTTGGAGTTGGCTAAGTGGCACTGTGGGTATTCCAAAGGTGCGGGGGGCTGGAGACTGGTTCAGCCAAAGCCCAAGCTATCCGTAGCGTGGGAAGCTTTGTAAATTCGAATTAAAGTAAATAGTCTGTCACAAGGGTGGGAACTATAAGAAACCCATTATTATCTTCATTTTCCCATTTTGCATATTTAAAAAATTCCAAGACCACGTTGGACGTTTCAAGAAGATAACATGAAGAGATTGTATCTTAGTGCATTTATTTATCTTCAGTTGGTGCTTTTTGCAAATTGGCCTTGAGGACATTAAGGTTCTAGAAGTTAAGTATAGAGAACAAATCCCCAGAGCAATGGTAATAAAGCATCATAGTCCCCTCACAGTAAAATGGTGAAACACAGAAATAAGTAGGAGAGATCAGGGAGTGATCAAAGACCCACAAAAGAATGGTAAGATCTATTTTTAGTTTTCACTACTGAAAGGTTTTGCACATGATCCCAAATGTGGTAAAACAAGCACACTGATGGGAATTGGTGACAATCCTTTGATAGTATTAGAGCCTTAAAAATTGTGAGATGCTTTTGGCCAATAAATCTACTTCCAATTTATTAATTTAAATTTTAATTAAGCCAATAACTAAAATTCTCCTAATTCATACCTAGGACATGATCCTAAAAGCAGGAAATATTTTCTATAAGAAAGTGTTGCCCTCATTGAACATAACTGAAAAAAATGAAAGCATTCTCAATGCCCAAATATAAAACAAGGGTTAAGTAATTAGAGTATGATTGCAATTACATATAATTTTTTAAGAATGCATAGAAAAGCTAGAAGTCTATCACTGTTTTTGATAGTTGAGATTAGGAAATGCAGTTTTTTTAAACTTTAGGTCTACACACATTGGATATATATATATATATATATATGTGTGTGTGTGTGTATTCATCTCTTGAAGAGTATAAAGCAAGAATTACAAAACTTACTGGGTTCATAATATATAAAGTTTTAATGAGTATGACAGTAGAGAATGAAAGAAAGGGAAGGGAAGGAGGCTATATTGAAATAGTTTCTGTATATTATTAGAATTAAACCCAAAGTTAAAATGGGAATAAAATAATAAAGAGGAAAACACTAGGCATTGTAATTGAAACTGGGCATATGATAGAAATGGATGGAACTGAAAACCAAAAACTGGTTCTAGGTTAATAAGATTGATCAGTCTTTAGTTAGACTGATGTGCAAAACAAGAGAAAAGTTATAACCAATTTCAGGAGTGGAAAAGAGTTATCACTGCAGATCATGTAGACATCCAGAAGGCAAGGAATACAATGAGCACCTTCATGCTGTTTAAAGGAAACAGATTCCTTAACAGGCACAAATTGCCAAAACTGACCCAAGGAAAATATAGACTAATAGCCATATATTGATTTAAGAAATTCAATTCATAATTGAAACTGTCCATGAAGAAAGTATTAGGCTTAGCTGGCTTTTTTATTAAGTTGTTTTAATTATGATCTTATACAGACTCTTAGAGCAGAAGAGGAACCACTTTCTAACTACCTACATTGCCAAAAACACCAGAAGAAAAGAAAGGTACAGACCAAAATGCTTCAGGGCAACAGATATAAAAATTCTTACCAGAATATGAGTAAATAAACTTACCAATGTATAAAAAAGGATATTACATCACGGTCATGTATTATTTATCTCAGGAATTCAGTGTTTGTTTAACACATGGATATCAGTAGGGCAACTTGTTTACCATAAGAAAGTAAAAGACAAATACCAAATGAACATTTCAATAAGTGCATGAATTGCTTGTGGCTAAATTATACAACTTATCCCTGAGAAGACTAGTCAAACAGAAGAAGGTAATTTCTAACCCCAAGGAAGGTCATCTGTGACAGGTGATAGCTTACTTTGTATGTGGTGGGGAACTGCTGAGTACCCTCCCTCTAAAATCAGGGACAAAGCAAAGATATACAGTTTCATGATTTTTATCCAACATTTGACTCTCGATTGTAGCCATTGGAGTAAGAAAACAGTAAATAATTTGGAAAGATGGAGGTTGTCTTTATTTGGAGAGAGCATAATTGTGTATGAGGAACATTATAACAAATCCACAGAAATGTACTAGAACTAAGAAGTGAAGTTAGCTTACAGGTCAATATTATAAAACCTAACTTCTCTCAAAAATCAACATTTAGAAAACTTTAACTCATTCTGTATAGCAACAAAATTTAAAATGTTTATGAATGGAATAAAATACATAGTCTATAAACTGAAACATTGCTGATGGAAATTAAAAAAATACCTAAATAAATGAAGAAATAGTCTGTGCTCATTGTTTGGTAGAATCAGTATTGTTCAGACCCTTTGGGGAATTGCCATCTTTTCCAGCAGGCTCATTTGAAGAAATTGACAAGTTGATTCTAAAATGTATTACCCAGAATAATTTTAAACAAAGTTGGAGGATTTATATGACCTGCTATCACAGTTTACTATAAAGCTGTAGTATTTAAAACGGTCTAATAATAGTGTGTGGAAAGACTTAGATTAATGAAACAGTTCAGAAGTAGACCTACACTTAAATGATAAATTAATTTTCAGCAAAGGGACCAGGGTAAATCACTGGAGGAAAAAAGAAGGTCTTTTTGACAAGTTCTGATGGAACAAATAGATAACTCTATGGAAAATAATGAACCTTGGCCTTATCTTACACCACACACAAAAATTAACTAGTAGTAGATCATTGACTTAAACATAGAGTTAAAATTGCAAATTTCTAGAAGAAACTAGGACATCTCTGGCATTGTGTTAGGCAGAGATACCTTTAGAAGGCCATAAAAAACAAACTGTTAAAGAAATGATAAAAATGGGCTGGGGATTTAGCTCAGTGGTTCGGTGGCCTGCCTCGCAAGTGCAAGAAC
>NW_022900919.1:7728029-7757229 GCF_012274545.1 Fukomys damarensis | reverse complement strand
AAAAAAAAAAAAAAAAAAAGATAAAAATGATACTGTTTTAAAGAAATATTGAAAAACAAAAACTATTAAAGAAATGATAATAGTATATTAAGGCATAATTTCACAGTGCCACAGTATGGAACAACTGGAAATCTGATGTATCACTGCCACAAATGTAAATTGGTGTTACCACTAGAAACTAACAACTTGGCTGGTCTTCCAAACTATACATTTAACGTATGACCCAAAAGTTCTCTCCTATGTATCTACTCAACTAAAATGAAAAACTATATCCACACACACATTTACATGTCAGCAGTCACAGTAGTGTCATTTAAATGGCCTCAACTCGGAAAGACCCCAAATGTCCATATCCTCACTAATGGTTCAAAAACATTTTATATCATAAAATTGTGTTCACCAATGCAAAGGAATTAATTGCTGATACATACAGTGACATAGATTAATTTTTAAAATGCGGTACATAAAATAAGCAAAAAACAAAAGTTTACATATGATTCCATTCATATGAAATTCTAGAAAAGGCAAAACTTTACTTTTATTGACCGGAGTTTAGCTTGGGCCCCATCATCTGAATGGAGAATTGACTTTAAAGGGGCCTAAAGGACATTTTCGAGATGATGGAAATATTCTATAATTTGACTGGATTCTGGTTATGTCACTGTATAATTATAAGAACTCATCAGTAGACTTCAAATGAGTAAATTTTATTTTAGCTCAGTAAAGCTGGTAGGAAAAAGTGACAGTCAACATAGAAAATGTTTCTTTCCATTCATTTATAAATGCATTACAATTTTCCAGTAGATTTGAATGGGTTTGTTGAGATTGTTACATCTTATTTAAAATTGTTCTCACCTGGGGAAAGATGTTTGTTAAGAAGAATAAGTAACAAGTTTGGTGGGTTGTTAAGAGTGTTCCAGGAAGGTTTTTTGGTAAAGGGACATTTGAGCAGACATGGTAGAAGTGAGGTAAATTCAGTAAAGAAGTTCACTTTACATATGCCTTATGCATTTCTTAGTGAATTTCTATCTACATGTTTTGTAGTTTCAATTGCTTTATAAATGTGATCTTTTTCTTGTCTTATTACATTGGCTAATATTAATCCTGAATTAAGTTTTATTTCTACCTTCACTTGCCTTTTAATCCCTCACATTGTTACTTCCTTGAGGATAGTAATTATACAATGTATGTGTCATTATTCTTCCACTGTTTATTCTGTACCATGTTCACAGGGTGCAGTCAGTTAATTCATCTGAATGATTTTTACTGAGACCAATCAGATCAGTGCTGTGTGTATTCATCTGTGTTTTTTCTCAGCTCAGCACGAAAACATAAGTAGAAGTTTAAAAAGACCTGAAGTGGAAACCAAAGATGCAAGTGCAATTTCATGTAACACAGTTTTAATTGTACTATAGCACAAGTATAAGATGTACATAAGGACCTTCTCAGGCACCCCTGGTGGGTGACAGGTGGGAGGAGTGAAAGATGGCATAGTCTTAAATTGCACTCAATGATCAAGAGGGACTATCTGGAAATAGTTGCTCAGCCAGGTAGTGATTAGAAATGATGTTTTGGCAAGATGTGTTTTCCATTTGAATAGGAGGGGATCACTCAGACTTTATATTTTTCTTTGCTTAGCTGCAGGTAAGTGAGGTAGTCTGTATGAAACAGATATGAGTGGCCTGAGAGCTCAGCCTCATCCTTCAGAATAAACCATTACTCATTCTTGTTTATGCTGTACCAGCAGATGGCAGCAGAATACTTGGCTATAATGTTCCAGCCTGCTTTTTTAATGTCACATAGTAAATCAGTACTGTGTACTTTTTTAGTTAAGACCAACACAGAAGTGATACCCTCACTTTCTCCAAACAGATAAGAATGATACTACCATTGTGTGCTATCACTTTATGTTAAATATTTTTAGAAATTCAAATAATAAAGTTTATCTAAAAAATGCTACTTTGCAGTTTTTGTTAGCAACTCCTTGACTGAAATTTTCATGCCCCACAGTGTTATTCATATTTTAACATATAATTTTCTGCTTCATAGATTTTTCTAAGAGAACTCAGCTAGTACAATATGTTCTAGAACTAAATAACACTTTACTAAACAATACATAACTTGGGAGGCACTTTGTCTGTGAGAAACCCTACTGATCTTTTTCTCTTTCCTAAACAAAAAATTAAGGATGACTTTTATAAGAAGAAAGCATTGTAATACCGGTACAGTAGCTGGCTCTGACCAGTTTAGCCTCATACTGAATCTCTGGCTTCTGGGAAGTGGCAGGCACAGGATAGAGTTAGCACTTCTTCTCCCTGTTCTCCCCGCTGCTTAGGATGCCAGTGGGACATGAGCTCCAGAGAGCTGACCTTTGGCTTCATGACAAAGCAGGGCAAATGACAAAAGTATGTGACTTATGGAGTCACAGAGCAGATTATCCCCACCTTCAGTCAGTTTAGATGTTTTGAAATCTTTTAAAAAATAATGTTCATACAGTACTGAGTTTTCTCCCAATTTTTCACATAATTGCATTGCTTAATTCTTGTAAACTTGCAAGCCCATGTAATGTGAAGAATTCAGTGTCGTGTTTTATTTTATGAAAACATGATTTATCAAGGTTACTTAACATATATCTTGCATGCTTTGGAATTTTTATAGACTATAGGAATTTTTTTTCTAATGCACCCTAACACAACAGTCTTCCAGACCATAGTACATCTGTGATTGAGAGCAGCAGATGTTGCTGCTACACATGCTTCTCTTTAAGATCAAGAAGAAGCACAAGAGAAAAATAAAACAAGTTTCAAAACAGAAAAATATGAACTAAAACAGAGATGATAGTTAAGAAGCCAAAGGCAGTTGATTGAGCAAAGACAAGGGATGCGATGATCTGAACCCTATGTCTTTTAAAACACTTTTTAAGTCCTTCTGCATTAACTCAGGCTTGATAGCGCTACCAAAATTTATTTTCCATCGAAACTAGACTTTATTTAAACTGAGGAAAGAAAGTACATGGTGTTCTTTCTTATGTTTGGTCCCTTCCCGTTTTGTGTGAGAATTGGCATGTTGTGCCATGGTAGAGTGCCTTGTTTCATCTTAGAGTGCACTTACGTTTTCATTTTTTTGTTTTAACTCTAGCTGATCCCACGGTAAAGGACTTAATCGGAGGCTTCACTGCTCTTCATTACGCAGCCATGCATGGCAGGGCCCGGATTGCTCGCTTGATGTTAGAATCTGAGTACAGGAGTGACATTATCAACGCGAAAAGCAACGATGGCTGGACTCCCCTCCATGTGGCTGCGCACTACGGTAGGGACTCATTTGTCCGCCTCCTTCTGGAGTTCAAGGCCGAGGTTGACCCACTCAGTGATAAAGGTACCACGCCACTTCAGCTCGCCATCATCCGGGAGAGGTCAAGCTGTGTGAAAATCCTCCTGGACCACAACGCTAACATTGACATCCAGAATGGCTTCCTGTTGCGCTATGCTGTGATCAAAAGCAATCACTCATACTGTCGGATGTTCCTTCAGAGGGGGGCAGACACAAACTTGGGGCGCTTAGAAGATGGGCAGACTCCTTTACACTTGTCTGCCCTTCGGGATGATGTGCTGTGTGCACGGATGTTATATAACTATGGAGCGGACACGAACACGAGGAACTATGAAGGCCAGACCCCACTGGCTGTTTCAATAAGTATTTCCGGAAGTAGTCGACCGTGTTTGGATTTCTTACAAGAAGTCACAAGTATGTAATATCATTATTATTATTGTTGTTGCAGCTTTTCCTTTTTAAATTTAAATCTTCTGAGGAGCTTAAGGCGTTGTACACAGTATCATTCCTATAAGTCCTGCTTGGTAAGTAATGCTGTATTCATCCCAAAACATTTTTTTTAAAGTTCTAAATTCAATTGTGTTACTAAAAGCAATTTAGAGACAGTAAAGGTGAGAGGCAAAAAATGGGGAAAAGGATAGAAAGAGAATTTCCAAACAAAGATCTATGGTAGCAAAGGCAATTCCTACTGGTTAAAAAAAAAAAAAAGTCGTGCTGGGATTCTATAGACTTCAGACTGAGGAATCAGAATTTTGGATTTTAGATTCCCTGAAGTATGGAAATGTTCTGGAATGTTACAGTTAAGGTTTTTATGTTTTAATTACAGCTTTTCTACTTCATGTGAACCCACACAAGATGGAACGGAAGTATTATTGGTTTGGGTATCCTAGTATAGAAGTTCAGGGTACTAGAAAACATTTATCCTCAGTGGGTCAGTGGAGAATTTGGCTCTACTGTCCCTGGGCCACACGGCTTCCATTTTTATCTGACCTGTTTTTTGTGGGGGGCTTTTTGTTACTGTTTTAAGTACTGCCAGTGTCACTCACCTTATGTAGCAGCACATGTGTCTGAGTTGTTTTCTGATGGGAGGATTAGTTTGCGTGGACTTAGCTGCCCTCTCTTGTCTAGCTTTTATCTCAGCCCTTGTGTACATGTCCCAGAGGTTAACATCCAACACACAAAGTTAAAGTATTTAAAAAAAATTGATTTTGCTATCTGCTTTCTTTCCTAATGAGTGCCTTTTCCTCACTGGTTTCAAACTTTCAGTCACTGTTATAGAAGACATGTTAACATCCGGGCTACCGGGTACCAGCAGGCACAAGATTTACTTGGCTTGCTTAAAAATAGTCCACTCTGTCCCTCAAAACTCAGCTTTTGCTTTATGATTAAATAAAATGTAATTTGATTTTTTTGTATTTTTAATGAAAGGGAGATGAAGTTATTCCTAGTAATGTATTCAGACTAAAGTGCAAAAAGAAATCACACTTGGGTCAAACTTGGTGCTTTGTGTGATGATAGGCATTTTGTCTCTGTGCTGTCCAGTGTGGGAGCATTTGGCCCCACGTACTTCTTACGTGGTCATGCCACTGAAGGGACTGAGTTTTTAATGTGATTTACTTATAATTAATTTAAATTTAAATGGCCATAAGTGGTAATGTCTTTGCTTTGGTCTGCACCGACCTTTCTGCCATGGAGAGGGCTGTCTGGCACAGGTTCTCTTGCAGAAAGCTTCTGAGACACACACAGGTAGCCAAAGGCTAGAGATAGGGTGCTGCTGGTTGCCTTGTATGTTTTTGTCATTACCCTTTTAACTTCCGAACTAGAGATGAGTAGTTGATGCAGTGTGGTTGTCCTTAGAAAAGCAAGTTACATACACCTCAGTCCCCTTTGTTAAACATTTTGCTCAGTGAGCAGACTAGAGTTAGTCTGCTCAAGTTCCAGCCGTAACTCCTACCACACGTTAGCTGTGACCTTGGGTTAGCTAACTGTTAGCTAACCTCTCAGTACCTCAGTGTCCTCCTCTTAAAATTAAAAAAATAATATCTATCCTTCAGGCTTGTTATGAAGATTAAATAAGAGTCATATCCTACTTTAAACCATGCCTGGCACATTTTAAATGCTATGTAAGTGTTTCAAAATAAAATATGTAACTAATAAAATGAGGGTGGATGAACCAGCAAGGACTAGTTTTCTACCAACTGGGTGAATCTTTTTGATTTTTATTCTGCCCAAGACTCCTATTTTACATGCAGCAAGTTGCCTGGAAGGAACTGCTGGGTAGGTACCTGAAAACAGGGGCAGGCAGAAGCATCATCACGGCCTAGCTGTATGTGTGGGCTCTCTGCTACACACAAGCAGAGCCCTGCACCCTGCAGGTCCTCCGTGAATGCTGGGTGACTGTCTGACTGGTAACTTGGAGGGCATCGATGCAGATCTGTGAGCTCCTCTCGCCCTGAGGCCACTGCTCACTGGACCTCCAGACACCAAGCTGTTGGCTTCTGGTATGGGGACTCAAACTCCTCCAAAGGAAGGACAGCAGAGATACTTCATGGTGGTCTTTATGCAGGGCCATCTTACCGTCTGTCGCATCCTTTTGATTAGAAGTAGGTTATTTAAATTGGAAGAAACTTCAAAATATAATCCTGAAATTTAAAAACTACAGCTTTTTGGAGAAGTTGCCATAAAAATGCTGTATAAAACATTGCATACGAACAGCAATTCTCAATTTGACTGGCTTGGTAATCAGGTAGTATCTTTCTTAATCAAGTAGTGTCTTTAGGAGCTCTATTTGCATTGAGTGGAGGGAGAGGCCATAGGGCTGCTGCTGTCAGTGTTCACCTGCACCCAGACTGAGCTCTTCCACAGACTTGGAACTCTCAGCTTCTCCCACCCTGGAGGGCACCGTGGTGGCTCCTGCAGAGAGCCAGCAAGTGAAGGAGAAGCTTCTCTGTGTCCAGGAGCAAGAAACATAGACTGGGCTGCCAGAGAGCCCCCTGAGGAGAGTGAGCAGCAGCTTCTCACTGACTGGTTAGCCGTGTTTATGAGACATTAGTTTTTGTTTTTATTTTTTTATTTGTGCTCCCAAAAGAAAATGGGGAAGGGTATGTGGAACAAATGAACAAAAAGGAAAACAACAGTGGAGGTGTGTGGCCAGTGACAAATAGAGAAGGTGTCAAGGACAAACATTCTTACGGCAGTCCATTGCAGACTGAAGCTCCCAGGATCAGGAGATAAAGGGCCCCTTGTCCCAGGGCTGGGAGTAGGACGAGGCTGAAACAAGCAGGGTGCTAGCCACACACTTAAGTAGGCACTGATTCCCAGCGCCATGCAGGCGCGCACCTGTAAAGCTGAACCAAGGGCACATGCTTACACCAATGCCAGTCAGGAGCTAGGAGGACCCTGGGTGTTCTGGTGTGTGGGAGTGGGTTACAGTTCTTTAGTTAGAAGTGGAGCGCAGAAACTATAGGAATGTTTGACCAGTTCCAAAGAGAAAGTCCCATTTGTACATAAGATATGGGCATAACAACAAAAAAAAGTTGTTACGGAGGTATAATTTTATGATTTTGTGAAAAGACTTGTTAGTAGAGCTTACCTTGAGGATATGGTTAAAATAATAAAATGCACCATGAGAAATCAGATTGTAATTCAGTGGTTTTTGTTTTGTTTTGTTTTGTTTTCCTTCTTATCACCTCCCTGCCCCACATTGTAAACTCCCTTAGTCAATTAATGGACTGAGTAGTTGTTCTCAGAGTATGAAGTCTTAGGAAAGAGAAGCCAGGCATGGTGAGGCACACCTGTAATCCCAGCCCTTGGGAGGCTAAGGCAGGAGGATTGCCACGAGTTCAAGGCCAGCCTGAACTACACAGTGAAACTTTGTCTCAAAAGAAAAAGAGAAAGGAAGGCAGGAAGAAAGAAAGAAAATAAATTCCCCCAGAAAGCTGGACCTCAGGCAGTGATTAGCAAGGACTTTTAATCTTATAAAAAAGATGACACTTTAATGGTTTTGTGCCTGAAATTTTGTTCAGAGAAGTAGTAGAGTTTAGTACTCAAGCACAAATTACAGACATAGTAAAGCAGGAACTGTGAGCCATTTCTGTAGGGGATAGAGAAGGCCAGAGAGAGCTGACAGCCTGCAGTTTCTTATACAGATGCTGTGGAAAGTGGAGGAAAGTTTCCCAGAACACCAGTCTAGTCTCCACAGAGAGAGCAGTAAAGGGGAGGGCGCCCCACTAGATGGCGCCAGTTGAAAGAAGACTGCTTCCATGTTTGACAAGATCATTCACAGAAGATGCCATGGTCTGCTTTCTATGTAGGAAATCCTTTCACATCAGAAGGCAAAGATGGTACAGTCACTTAGGGACATAGCTTCAGAGGGGTCATCTGGTCACCCCATCCTCACTGTGCAGTGACGTTGATATCTGAACTGTCTGGGAAACACTACCTCTGCAGAACTGCTACTTCAGTAGGACAGTAGTCAGAGTTTTACTGTTACTGTCATATTTTCATGAGTTTTAAATTAATAATCATAGCTATTTTCAATTCCCTGACTGGTAATTGCAACGCTCAAGTCTTGTTCTGATGAGTCCTTCATCTTTTTAGATTTTATCGTGCCTATTAGCACGGCTTGGAATTTTTTATTGAAACTAGACATGATATAGAGGGTAATGGTAACTGAGATAGATAAACTTTTAATATAAGGTTTTTTTTTTGTGGTTCTGGGGTTTGTACTCTGGACCTTGCATAGATAAGTGTTCTACCAGCCCTATTTATTTTGAGACATGGTCTAGCTAAATTGCCCAGGCTGGACCTGAACTTGAGATCCTCTTGGGTCAGCCTTCCAAATAGCTACAGTTAGAGGCATGTACCACCACTCCCTGCGTGATGTAAGGTTTTCTATTAATCTGGCTAGGAGTGGAGCTGCATACAATGTTTGGTGCAACTGTTGGTGCTAGAAGGTTCTCATTCCTCCGGTGTCCTTGTTTTTGCCCCCACCATGCTTTTGACTTTGAGCTTCCTTACGTATTCTTCTGAGGGATCTGTGCCTGGCAGATCTTCCAGATTCAGCCCACTGTTACTACCCTGGAGCTCTGTCAGTGCAGTTTTAGGGTGTGTGTTGGAGTCAACAACCTGCAGTCTTTTAAAGCTCAGTCTTTCAGTCTTTGGGCTGTTACCTTCACAAGCCTTTCTTACTTATATATTTCCCAACCCTTTGCTGCCAGAGGGGGTTGAAATCAGAGAAAGGTCCATCGGGCTAAGACTCTGGCAAAGTCCTTTCACTGGAGAGCAGGCAGGCCATTGTTACGGAGAAGCTTCTGGAGTCCTTCTGGTGGGTTCCTGGATGTAAAACTCAGATGGCCAAGGGCTTCCTGAGACCATGACACTCTGACTCCCACTAGTCCACACGCAGACTTAAACACGTAAGTGTCCCTCCACGCCCTGGCTGTGGTGGCTCTACTCAAGATAAGCAGATCTTAGCTATGGCCCCTGGTTTTCTCTCCACAGAGCTTTTGGTAAAGGTTTGCCTTGCAGCTTCATTTACAAGCAAATCTGAGAAAAGTCATTGATTTTGAGTGTGTTCATGTTTTTTTCTTCTTTAAAGATGGGAACAACTTCCAAGTTCTTTACATGTTGGAGCAGAAACTAGAAGTTTATTTAATTTTATCATTATTACTTAGAATGTGGAAAGCACATCCTGCCATGTTCCTTCGAGCTGAGTAGTGTTTTGACCACTGGGATCCGAGGCCCATGTCTCCCCAGAACATCCCCACAGTCCCTCTTGGAATTGCTGTTAAATCAGCAGAACCGGGTGGTGGAGAGAGCTCCTGACAGCCTCACGACTGACTTGCCTAATATCTCAGGCAAATTATCTACTTCTCATCCTCTGCCATATGGATCTGTTTCTGCTTCTCACAAAGGGGGGAATTGGCCCATTGTCCTCAAGATCCCTTTTTAAAATTCTTGCCTTTCAAGGCAATTGATTTCCTACTGCTTGTGATTTAAAACCAAACAAAAAAACTATTTTTTTTTCTGTTTTGGTTCACACGTGTATTTCAAGTATGGACTCCTAGGAGCTCTCAATACTGTTTTAAGGCCCAAACATCTTTCAGAGTGTTACTGGAGCTTTTCACTGTGCTGCCATTGCACTTGATGGATGGTGTACAAGCCATAGACAGAGCACACTACTGGTGTGTTAGTGTGAACCCAGGCAGCAGCCCCACACAGTAGGAGCTCATAGTGAAGTGTTCTAGTCCCATAAAACTTATATTTGCCAAATATGTAAGGACTTCTCTGAGATCAGTGGAGATAGTAAAAAAAGTGGCTTTTGATAATCATGTAATGAAATTGGTCAACATTAGGAAGATACACATAACCTAATGAACCTTATTTTCCAGTGACTAATTTGCAGTCTTACAGAATCACATATGGGTTAAAAAAAAAAATCCATTCAAAGTACAATATATACCAGTAGACTTTGAACTAAAAGTGTACAGAAGTTCATCAGTGTGGTTTCAGACTCAATTGAGATGAACATTCAAGAAACCACGACTTGTCTAGTTGTCATAGAATATCACGGAAGATTCACAGTCATCTGAAAAAAGCTATTAAACCGTTCCTTCGCTTTCCAACTATGCATCTGAGTCAGGCTGGGTTTTCTTCAGGTAGTCCATTCCAGACAATGAGCATATCGCAACAGATAAGTATATGAAGAGATCTGTGAAGCCAGACATTAAAGGAAATTTACAAAATTGTGTAAACAGTGTTTCAGAAAGTAGCTCTATTATTTCAACTGATGAATTTATTACTGTTATTTTCTAAATGAATCAATAAATGTTCCTGAAATTTATGAGTTCTCTAACTATGGTAAATATACACCAGTATAACTCACATAATAAGAATTATTTGTGGTCTTCCCATTTTAAAGGTGCAAAGAGGTCCTTACAGTAAAAAAAAAATTGAAACCTACCACCATGTAGTTTCTACATTCAGATTTTTTAAGGGCGTCCTGTAAGCCAAATATTTTAAAATTTGATGACTCTAACTTATTTCTCTTTAAGGTTTAATTTTTTGGGTAATACGAAACGTTTTGATATTTGATTGCTTTTAATAGATACTTAAATAGTTAAAATGGCTAAAATAGCTATTTAAGTAGTTTAATAGCCTGCCATATGCCAGCATACTTAGCTCTTATGATCCCTGGAGCTTGGTGATTCTATAAGTTTATCTGTAAAATTAAGGCTCTACGGATATTATTGTAGGGTAAAATGGACTTGATTCATATCAGCTGGAAAGACTAGTACCTTGGATTCTAGAGGCTAGTGTTCAAATGCAGGGTAATGTTATCCGAAGCGCCAAGTCCCTGAATTTAAAAAAAAATGAGAGTTTTATTACATATTTATTTGTTTAGTTTGTGAGTGTCAGCAGCTAACTTGGACAGCTTCCTCACACATAGCACTGGCGATTCCTGCAGCGTGACGCCCTGGTCTAGATTATTCTTAGGGCAGGGGTTAAGGCAGTGATCTGTTTTCTAGAGGACACTGTTCACAGACTGGAAACAACTCTTAGTGTGCATCAGTGGTGTGTGAAAGGTGGGACTGGGTTGCATTTTGATGTGTGTGCTTTAAGAAATTGACTAACTCGTTTCTGAAAGAAAAAGATTAAGTAGATGGGAATTGAGTTGTGTAAACTGTTTCATGGGAGGCTTCATCTGTCAAGTACTTAAGCTAGTGGCTTTGTGGAACATCAGTCACAGATGTTTAAAAATACTACTTTATAAATATCACAGTAACCAGAAATGTTTTTGTTTAGATTTCAGCGATAGTTAAGTACTATACTTTTGCAAAAACAAAAGTACTGTTTGCAGAAGTAAAATTCTGAAAACAAGATTTCAGATTTAAACCAAACAGAACTTTAAGTTTGGGAATGTAGCTCAGTGGTAGAGCACTTACCTGGCATGTGTAAGGCCCTGGGTTAAAACCCCAGCATGGCCAAAAACAAAACAAACAACAACAACAAAAAGCTTTTCTTAAAAAGGACTAATAAAGATCCTGGATCCCATGTTTTAAGAAAAGGAAGTAGCTGTGGCTTTCTAAGCTAAATCCAGTAAGTACAGCAGTAGGAATGTGAACAGGTGATCCAGAATGCCTCGGCGTCAGTGCCCTTGTCTGTGGGGTTTCTCTCCAGGGCTTCTTTAATTTTTTTGTTTTTGTTTTTGTAGAATGATTTATCAGAACTATATTATATAGTGTAACTCTGTAAAAATGTGTGTAGCACATTTTAACTAAGGTTTGTTTTGATTATTTTTCTAATACATTTGATATTTTTTGCCAGATTTGCCACTCTTAATTATTAAAAATCACTTTAAAAAATAAATACTACACAGTTAAAAATCAAACTGTACTGTATTTTAAGGTTCTTTGACATAGAAAATCCCTCACCCTGCATTTTTTTCATAGTGTTTGTATTACTTATTACATTTTTATTTTCAGTACCGGGGATTGAATCCAAGGCCTTTGCACTGAGGTACATCCCCAGCAAATGCTTTTCTTTTGTTACGGCACCTTATGAAGTTGCCCAGGCTGGGCTCAAACCTGCAGTCCTCTTGCCTTAGCCTCCTAGAATGCTAGGGTTACAGATACATATCAGCACACCTGACTTGACTTTCTACTTTTTTTTTTTTTGGTACTGGGGATTGAACTCCGGTCCTTGTGCTTGCAAGGCAGGCCACCAAACCTCTGGGCTAAATCCCTGGCCCTGATAACTTTCTACTTTTAATGGTGGCGTCTAGAAATTTCTTGTCATTTGTTACTAAGCCATCTATGGTTTTGTTTAGTGCAAATGGAAAATACGGGTCCAAGCTCATTTGCCTATGAAAAAAGATAGCAGACAAATGTCAGAAGGCTAATGTGTACATTTGGATTCTGAAAGAATATGGTTTTCATTTTAAGGCATGCTAGAAACTGTTGGTCCTATAAATAAGATTTTTTAGCACATTTCGTAATGTCTCCGAGAGAGGAGTTCAGAGGGAAGAGCAAAGGCATGCAATGTGTTTATGGTAGGATTTTAAAATGGGAAGCTGAGAAAAAAGTGAGGCACCGGAGCGGACCACTCCAGAAGATGACCTCAGACAGAGGGAGAGGTTCTTGAAGGAAGAAGTGGTCAGATTGTGTGAAATCTTGGGGAGGCCAAGTCCCTTTCTTCACATGCTGCCCTCCACCTCCAGCTTCCTCTGCCCCAGAAATGCCCATGTGGTTCACTTGGGCTATTTAAAAGTGTTTCCTCTCTCTGTTTACATTTGTGACTCCAGGTATTTCTATCCAAATAAATAAATTTGTCCTACGGTAAATGTAATGGCGATGTCGAGGGATGATGGTGTCGCGTATATAATTTTCTACATCATGCAGCTGTCACTAGTTTGGTAATTTTTACTAAACTGGACCCTTTAAAGCCTGATTTCCTATTTTATACCAACCCCATTATTACTAATGATGGGCTTCTTTACAGAAAGGAAAGACTCATAACGCTTTGAACTGTTATGTAATTCCATTGTAGTTCATTAGTCTGAATACCTTGTAGTTTTTCTGCATCCCCCGAAGTGTTTATTATTTCTTAAATCATACTCCTTTGGGGCGTGTTCCTCACCTTTCCCATGTTATAACCCATGCGCGGGGTGTGAACTAATTTTCTAAGTAAATGCCTATTAAAGCATTTGTCTTTATTTTATTTTATTTTGCTTTCATTCCCTTCATTCTTTCTCATCTTTCTCTTCCTCTGCTTCCTCCTCCCCCTCTTCCCATGCCTCTTTCATCTTTGAGACAGAACGCCATCCCGTATGTAGTGGGTGTTCTGTAAGTACTCTTAAGAGATCTGTTGACAAGATACTCTTTAACCGTAATCTATTCCTGAAAAAAGACTGCTGTTATAGTCTTAAGAATAATAGTAATTACACTTGAGTAGTATTACTCTTTGTCATTTAGCCCACTGTTGATTCAACAATGCTGATATATGGTAAGATGAGTTAATATTCTCTATATAAATGGAGACCCTATAATTATACACCTCTGCTCATTAGTGCACATCTTTTTATGAGGTTAAAAGTCCTCACATCTCTGCCTAATTCACGTTATGTGGTAATTTCCAAAATGGGTTTTCCACCAGCTTGCCCGAGACTTATTTCCCAGTAATGGATTGCCACTTGCTCCTTCACTGTTCTACCTTCAGTTAGTTTTGTTTTTCTCTTAACATCAGGAAGATGAAGACTCGACCTTCCAGGAAAAGGACCTTCTGCTTTCCTGGGAGCAAGAAGAAAACATTGCTGGGCATGTGGCACGTGAAATCCCAGCATTCTGACAGGCTGAGGAAGGAAGATCACAAATTTGAGCCTAGCCTGGGCAACTCAATGACCTACATTATCCCTGTCTCAAAAAATAAGAAAGGGTTGGGGGTATAGATTAGTGTAAAGGCCTTGGGTCCAGTCCCCAGGACTAGGGGAAAAAACAAACACTATCCTTTTAAATAGTGTTAATAATTAATAGGTGAAAATTTAGTTAGCAAATACTATTGTGTGCTTAGTGTCTCAGCGTTTTACCAAAATTAGGCTTTTTTAATGCTTGTAAAGCTTTTGAGATGAGTGCTATTATTATAAGGCAAGGAGGCAGGAGACCAAATCCCTTTCCCAAGGTCATGTTGAGTGTACGTGATGGGCAGGAGCCAGACCCATGTGGACTGGCTGCAGGCTGGGTGCTTTTAACCACTCTGCTGTGTCTCTGTTGTGAAAGATAATTCTACAGACAGGAGTTACACATCACATGATCAAGGAATCTTTAGGAGATAACAGTCTCCCAAAATAGTAATGGATGCCTCAGTACACTGCATAAAAGAAAAATCAGTAAATGTTGCCCCCTATCTAGGCCCAGAATGTCCATTGAGTAAAGCACTTCCATTGTATTTCGGCCTGGACAGTCCTGGCTGAGCTACCACCAGCTGCTGTCACAGACTCCCCAGCCACCTGGATGAGCCAGTTTGCAAGGGGATAGGCCCCAGGCAAGATGCTCCAGAAAACAGCATAGAGCAGCTAAGTAAAATAATTGACTAATGCTTTAAACCATTAAATGATAAACTACTAATGGGAAGAGTATGAATATAACGATGTTGGAATTACTGCCATCCTTACCAGTTATTTATATGTGTTTGCTTTTCCCAGTCATTTAGTGAAGGCCGCAGAGCACGAGGGACAGAAAACCCTGTGGTCCTCTTTGTAAGGAACTGTCTACCACAATACACAGCTGTCTGAAGTTCGCCCAGTATATAACCTGTCTCATTTCTTTTTATCTTAGCTAAGCAAATCCCATTAATGTCATTTTTACCATTTTGTTGACAATGCTTTCATTTAAATGTGCATGTATCCTTATATATACCACCTTTATCCTCTTCTGATTTTTGTCTGAATACATGGTGGTGGTTCTTTTCATTAAAATTACACTTTAAAAAAATCTGCCACCTATTAGTAAAATGAAATTCGAAGAGATTTACATTTAATTCATATTCTGGGTTACATTAGCAGGTCAGATACTATGAGCATTTATTGAAAAGGGACAATAATTTATTCCCTTCCCAAAGGTAGCCCAGCTGATGATGAAAAATAATTCAGAACAAGTTAGGATTGACTTGCTGTTGACATGGGTGTGTTTTTCAGTGAGTCGACTGCTTTATACTTTAAGAGAAGCTTATTAAGTATTAATTTGTTCAACTAATGTTTGTTGAGCGCTGTGTCAGGTATTGGGTTTACACTGGTGAACAGAGTCAGAAATGGTCCTGCCCTCGTGGAACGTGTTGTAATTAATGAGGAAGATGGGCACTAATTTATAAGCACCAGATATGTAAATGTAAGAATCAGCCTCGGTATTGGTATGCGTCATAAAAGAGGATAGCTCTGTGGGTATCTTACCCGATTGGGAGCTGGACCTCACCTCCTCTCATAACATCTTGGCACAGATCTGAAGATAGAGGTGACATAATGTCACCCAGAGATGCAAGAGTGTGCATGTGACATCCATGCAGGGGTCCTCCTGCAGCATCTGTGGACACACAGACATACGTGCCCTAGTTGATAGACATTTCCAAGGAAATGCTCACTTCTGAGACTGTGCCTGCATTAAGTACTCTCAGAAAGCAGTGTTCATCCAAGCCTTCTAGAGCAGGGGTCTGATTTTTTTTTTTTTTTTTTTTGAGACATGGTCTTGCTATGTAGATCAGGCTAGACTTGAACTTACCATGTACTCCAGGCTGGCCTCGAACTCGTGGCAATCAGGCTCCTGAGTGCTGGGATTACAGATAGGCACCACCATGCCCACCTCAGAGGTCTGATTCTGAAGGAGCCTTTTTCAGTTATGAAGAACCACCTAATTTTAAGTAATGGTGATCATTATGAACAAGTTCATTTCAAGCAAAGGATAAAGTACTAAGATAGCAGTGGTTTTCAGGTATGCTTGGGAAGCCTTCCAGTCCCCAGGCCCCATACTTTCATGGTATCTGTGAAATCAAAATGATTTTCATAATAATACTGAGTGAGACATTGTTTGTCCTTTTCATACCTCTTCTTGGAATTTTCCAGAGGCTGGATGATGTGATTTCACCTTAACAGATTGAATGCAGAAGCCTATATGAAATTTCATGCATTGTTTATTAAGCCACACATGAAAAAGCATTGCAAATAATGTAAAAAAAATGCCACTCCTCTCACCATTTCTTTGTTTTCTTTTGGAGAAAAGATTTTTCATAATGTTATAATTTTCATATGTCATGTGTCTATTTTTATTCTAAGTGAATGCATATCTGTAAAAGTTCTGTTTTAATTTCTGATATGGTGATTATCATATAAACAGCCTAGATCAAAGTTCTTTGGGGTTCTCAATCACTTTTCAAAGTGAAAAGGGAGTTTGGAGACCTCAGAGCCATGGAAATACAGCATCTACTTGGCTTTAAGCGTGGTACTTAATCTCTGAGGCTGTCAAGGGAATGGGGATATGATCAAAGTATTTCATAAAGGGACTGAAGGAGTTAGTACATGTCAAGAGCTCATACCAATACATGGCACAGTGTGAGCATTCAACACATCTGTTAGCTTCCATTATCATTACCATTTAGTAGAAGAGCACAGAGTATGTGAATCCAAACACTGTTGAAGCGCTGTCTGCTTTTGTCTGTGGCTGTCTGTATGGTTGTGATGTGAAACAAAGCATTTGAAAGTGAAAGAAATTGGACTTGATTATTTTCCCCTGGATTTGAATGGTAGGAGGACTATGTGGCAGGTGGGCTGGGCGTGAGGCTGGGGGCAGAAGCATCAGACTCTCCTGAGGTGCTGTGTCACACTCCCTCCCTCTGCCCCTCGCGGCCCTCCTCACAACCAGGGGTCTCCTTTGTCCTGAGTGACCATGAACAGGTGTACAGGTGTTTGGAAAGCTTCACTAGAATTGCGATAGGTTTTGAGGCCATAGCGTCCCAGAGGAAGAGCCAAAAGGACACATGGTAGAGAATATCTTGTTCAGCCTGTGCTTTGCAGATGGAGAAGCTGAGGCCCCCAAGAAGTGATTGGCTTGCAGAGGCTCACCAGCCTAGTAGAGGTCTCCTCAGGACAAGACCAGAATTTTGCTTGGGAATGGAAAGAATACCAGGCCCAGCATCAGAAGAACTGATTTTAGTCTCCGACTAAGACTTCGTTGTTTGTGTGACACATTGAGTAGTGTATTTACGTCTCTGCGACTGAACATCCTTTGTGAAGTGGAGGTGGGAATATCTGCCATATCACAGCGGATGGGGAAAGGACCAGCCAAGAGGTCGCAGGAAGGTACTGAGGAGACTTTGTTTAGTTGGTGTCCTTCCAGTCCTTTGCGAGTAATCTGTTGGGAGCACTTTCCAGTGAAACGGTTCCTTTTGAAACTTCAAAACCTGACTTAAATATTACGCTTTTCAGCTTTGTAACATTTTCTTTTTTTCTGTCTTTTTAGGACAACCCAGAAACTTACAGGACCTGTGCCGAATTAAAATTCGACAGTGTATAGGCCTTCAAAATCTAAAGCTTCTTGATGAACTACCAATTGCCAAGGTCATGAAAGACTACTTAAAACACAAATTTGATGATATCTGATATACGAAGACTCTGAGCAAGTTATGTTCCAGATACTTACGAGGCATTTTGCCTTGCACAAAGTATATCCTATGCAATTTCTGATTTGCTCTGAAGTCAGAAAGCAGGTATACACTTTTAGGTTTTTTGTTTGTTTGGTTGGTTTTCATTGTAGGGGAACGATTTTTTATATATATGAACAGATACACACCACATGCTTGAAGGTCTTAATTTGATTTCTTGGTCCAAGTTTAAAAGGTCCAAACTTTCTATACCACACTGCATTTAGAAAAATTGTTTTTCCTAAATGACACAAGCAGGTTTGGAGTGAAGAATTCACCCTTTCCAAATTAATAGTTTCATTGGTGAGCATGGTACTAGAAACCAGCAGAACACTTACTACAGTTTGAAGGTCCAGTTTCACCCAGAGGGTCTTGGGTTATACTGGAAAATGCCCCAAGAAAAGATTTAAAGTCATGCTGGCACTTCATTTACTTTTAATGAATACAAATTGGCTATTCAAACTGTTCTTCTTTTTCTAATTAATGTAGCTTTCAGATGATAAATCCAGTACCTCTGCTTTCCTTTGGGTGTGCTCTTGTTTTTAACTTTTTTTTTTTTTTTAACAACTGTAGGACACTACCCTGAGACATTGTGTCTCAGCTTTTGTCTGTAGTTGAATTGTACTTAAAAAAAAAAAAATGGGAAAGAAAATAATTTTATAAAGCCAGTATATTCTGTTTTTAAAACAGCGCCTCTAGTGCAATACTGTTTCTGGTGTATTCTATCCATTATTTTACTCTGTTGGTCATTCCACAGCTGGCTTTGACATACCTGTGAAAACAGGAATCGCCACTTTAATTTTCATTGCAGGCCTGTAGTATGTCAGTTGCAATTCCATTTTAAGCTTTTTTTTTTTTTTTTAATTTCACTTTAAGTAGCAAATTTTATATCCTGGTGGTAGAATCTCCCCTAAAAATAGCCCAAACTACTGTTATACCATTTGGTTTTAATGGTTAAATGATTGGGAGGGGTGGTTTTCTTCTTCCTGGTTTTTAAATAAAAATATTTTAAGAGTAAAACCTCTTAATAGGTGCACATTTGTAAGTCTGGCTAATTCCTAACATGCTAATTGAACATTTCC
This sequence comes from Fukomys damarensis, assembly GCF_012274545.1. Taxonomy (NCBI): domain Eukaryota; kingdom Metazoa; phylum Chordata; class Mammalia; order Rodentia; family Bathyergidae; genus Fukomys; species Fukomys damarensis. Next base: position 7,738,633 of record NW_022900919.1, on the reverse strand, counting down.
TGCTATTTTAAAGTTATGTACAGTAAAGCCTTTAAGGACAGTTGTTTTGTTTTCTGAGTGGCTCAGGCATATGTGTGCAGAATAAGCGTGGCTGCGATAAAGTGACAGTGGAAAAGGTCCCACAGGAGTTCTCTGCTTCGTTCATCATGACGTGAGTTTCAGAAGAACCTTTTTAAATGTCCCAGAATCATTTGTGCTTTGGGAAACTTCATAATATTTACACATTGTTAATAAATTTGTTAACTGAAGTTTACAAGATGAAGGGCTTTTCTTGTCTGCGTTTCTAGTTTCAAGTCATAAAGTATAAAATTATTTTTCCTAGAAACATAACTAAACAGAATTAGGAGTCTACTCTGGCTTTACCTTTCCCAGAGCTGGCAGTGCTATTTGCTCTCGCTGCTGCAGAGTAGCCCTGGTGTCACGGTATCTGATCTGCTTGTGCCTGGGCAGTGTGCAGGTTTCTGACGAATGGACAGCTACAGGCAAAAGGATTATTCGGGGAGCCACTGATGCTGCCCACAGACTCTTGCCAGGCAGCATGGAGCCAGTGCGGTACGCATCCTTAACTGTGGCTGGAGCCTGACGGGTAGGCATGGGTGGTCTCACCTTTTCCTCATTGATGTGTCTCTGAGAGAGTCCCTAGTGAAGACAGCCCTAAACTGTGCTTCTTATTCTTTACTACCCAGCCCAGGGGTGAGGTGCCTTAACAGCGTTAAGTCATACATCCGGAAATGAACTGAACATTCCTTCTGAAACCCTGGGCCCAGGCAGACGAGGAAGCAGGAGGTGCCTGGGATCCTGCACTCTGAGCAGTGATGTTAATGTTCCATTTGCACCGGGCTTATCCCCACATGTGTGTATTTATTTATTCACTTCGCTTAAAATGACATTCTCGTCCCAGCCTTCAAAGGTTTCCAGACTAAGCCACTGAATGTGAGTCAGGGAATCCCAAGTAAAAGGTTCAGATTAAGGTAAATTCTTTGTTCTGTGTTGCTGCTGTGACTTCAGAAAAAAAAAAAAAATTATGAGAGCTCTTCCTGAATTTAAATTTCTATTTAATGAAGAAGTATATAATTTCATTATTTATTGTTTGAGTTTTGATTTATCCAGAAGCTTAAAAAGAATGTTTTATGTTTGTTAATAAAATCCCAATCACATATCATATTTAACAGTAAAATGCCTCATAGTTGGTAATGGGGAAATACGGTGGTGAAATGCAGATCCGCACTTGAATTTGATTGGCAGAGAAGCATTCTGTGGCCACAAGATGGGTAGAAAGAATGGATATTTTCAGAAAATCAGCTGATTGGCTTCTCCAGACTCTTAACTAAAATGTTCAGCATATTAGCAAATTTGTCACTGATTCTTGTGTTTCTTTTCAAATTTATTGTTTCAGCCTATTGCTAAATCTTTATAAAAATATATTGGGCAAGTACACCAAAGAAACCAGCTCATAAAAGGTTAGGATCATTAATGAACTGCAAACCTCATCTTTTGAAAACAAGTCTCTTTTTTTGTAAATATTTATGTTTATAAATGTACAGCAGAGTAAGAATGTTTTTTAGATTATTTAATTCCCATATTTTCTAAACTATTTACTACAGAATAACCCATGCTTGTTAGTTTGGAGAACTTAACTGTTTTGTTTTTTAGTTCATTGTCAGTCATGCTTGGAACAGCATTTCTGCTGGAAATTCCGTGTTCTGGCAGTGCAGGCACGCACATCTGGAGCGCGAGGGAGTCTAGTGTGGCTTGTCAGGTGCACACCCTGAGATGAGAAAGCATAGGTAATTACCAGAGTGGACCATATGAAATCGAGATTCTAGCTTCCCTTCAGAATTGCTCACTAGCCCAGGATGTGATTGGGATAAGGCCATTTGCCCACAAATTTAGCTTTCATGTAACTCCCAGTGTGTTATATCATAATGTATTTTGTTCTTCCTTTGTAATGTAAATTTTGCTTTGGGTCAATTTGAATTAAAAAAATCTGGTTTAAGAGACTTGTTTGACTTACATTTTATTCTTGATCTGCCTTAATTTTTTTAATATTCCTAGATGTTTGGTAAAAAGAAACAAAACTGTCCTTTATCTACATTTTAGATCATTGGGAGATGGGTAAGACTGTGATACAGAAAACAGTACCACTTTATGTTGATGGCAGGTGGGCCAATTTTTATTTTTAGTGTTTAAAAATGCATTCTGCGAATACCAACAACCAGCAGCAGACTGTCTCGATCATCCAGCATTGGAGCGTCTGGTTCGTGTTTGTAACCTCCCTCTTGTGGATAAACTGGACCAAAGACAGAATTTGAATCATGGTGTCCTCAGCTTAGCACATGATTGCGGTTGCAGCAGTGCATTTGCAGTAGTTTATTAGCCTGCGGGAGCTGAATTTCTCACTTCCTGCCTGCAATATCAGCATAGCTCGATTGAGGAGAAATCTCAGATTCGATGAAGGATGGGGTGCTAAAGAAAGGGAGGATAGATTGCTTAGCACCCCACTCAGACGGGATGTTTTGGAATCACAGCCTTGTTGCATATTTGTCTAGGGTTTGGCACAAGTGAGGGCCAAGGGGGGACATTTGAAACAATTTCTAATGGTCAGCAGGGGAGTTCAGATTTGAAAAATAGCTGTATTGCTTGGAAATCTTAAGGTCATTCCTTTTCCGATATGATGTAAGGAGTGTATTGTTTTCTCAGCTGAAAGACAGTTTGCAAAAATGACCTACGCTAGCCATTGATAAAACAGATTCTCTCCTTGATAAAACAGTTATTTTCACATCCCATGTAGTTGGGTATCCAAGGTGAACTAAAATAGTTTTGTATCATCTGACTATTTGTATAACTTACTGTAACCCTGTTCCCTTAAGCAGAAGAAATGATGCTTTATTTGATGTTGGAGCTTTTATTAGTTTAAGTACCAATGAAGATGTTAAAGTTATTAAAAATGTTAAGTGACCTGTTGGGTATCTTAAATCTTAATAAAAAAACAAAGGGTGTTCCCGGAACAGTGACATCACCTCCTGCTACTTGGGAGGCTGAGACAGGAAGATCACAAGTTTGAGGCCAGCCTGAGAAAATTAACAAGACTTTCTTGAAAAAATAAAGGGGGATATGGGGGTGAAGGGCAAGCTAAAGATGAAACTGAGCAGTGGGGCTGCTTGCCCATCATGCACAGGGCCCTGGGTTCAATCCTAGTATACAATGTCAGCCAATGGGGTGCCACTGGACCCCATGACTTTCCCTGTGTGTCCCTGGAAAATATCATTCCATGTTTTGTATTCTATTTCTTAAAGACAGTGGTGCGTTCTATACACAGTCTTCCAGAAGAACTCTGTGACTGGAACGCAGTTCACTTTCTGAATCACATTTGAAAAGATGGAGGTGATTTTGTGAATGGACTCTTAAGAGATCAGTGTGGGACTAAAACCCCGAACCCTGCCTTGTTGCTGGGCTTGATCTCTCACCACCCCAGCAAGTCTTTAGTGATTGTGCTATATGCCTAGAGGTGTTCTTTCATTCATCTCTCCCCACAGTATCTTGTGTTTCCTCTCAATCGTCTTATCTTCAAGCAAAACAATTTTTCAATTCTGAAAACCCATAAAGCATCAGAAGGATCTGATTAAAGCAAAACGTTTTTCTGTTACAAGCATGACCTATGACACATCAGTAATCATTGAGATTATTATAACCAATTTATTTAATACCAATGTTTTAAACTAAATCTTGGTTTGTTCTAGCATCTTAAACTCTCACTTGGGAATTTTTTTATTAAGAAATCGTTTTAAATGTGGATGTAATTTGCTTGACATCACACTGAGAAGTAGTGATGTGATTCACTTTTCTGAGAAGTAGAATTGTATGAATCAGGGCAGAGGTGGCTGAATTTGGACAGCGGGGTTCAGTTTAGTTTGAGAAACTGGGGTACGTAATGAGTAAAGAGACTGAGCCATTGTGACTGATACAGAGGTAACCCAGCTGCAAAGATTTCCTATTTTTTCTGGCAAATGGAATCATATCTTGTCTTGCTGTTCACTCTTGAGCTAATGTTGCTTTTCTTCTTACAGTTTGGGTCAGGTCACTGCTTTGTTTTCTTTTTCTTTACCAGGAAAAAAACAAAACAAAACACGTGGAGGGCATGGATTTGCTGTATGTGACTTTAGATTTCTTTGGAGAGTTTCTTGATTTTCCTGCCCTTAATTCCAGTCACTTAACCCTTCAGCAAAGTACATACTTATATACAAGTACGGACCTGGCCATGTGAAGACCTTGTACATTAGTGTGCCCATTTTAGAGTTCCCTTATAGAGTTCTTGTTTTCTCTGCCTTACTTGGGAAGAAGTATGGCTCAGTATTTTGGAAAAAAACCTTATAAACTAGTCTAGACTATAGCCATTTTCCCTCTTGGGTAACCCTTGAGATGAACATTCTTCCTGGTTAATGGTGAGTGTTCCCAAGAAACCATTTTCTGTGACCGTAGTGGGCAGGGAGCTCCTTAGGAACAGACTCTGGGTCTTACTTGCCTGACTCTCAAACAGTGTTTGCCAAAAGCATCCACTTTCCAGGGTTTTAGCTGTGTGCGGCTGTTGGTTTTTAGCCTGTGACTCTTCAGGCCTATGAGGGCATGTGGATGGATAACAGCATCTGCTGTCCCTGGCACCACATCTCAGGTGAGTGCGGTAGCCCTGTTACTACCAGTATTGCCTTTGCCTCCTCCCCTCAGCCCCATCCCTTCAGCCACCCTTCTGTCACAGTGGCCGGGTAGTGGACCCTCGTGGTCTACTCTTGTGTGGCATCATGATGGTGAGCTTTAAGAGACCCCAGTGACTCGCTGCAGCTCCCACTGCACTGTGAGCCTTCAGAGGAGGTGAGTGCACCTTACAGACGCCCAGCTCAGAGCTTCTGCAGCTTCTACACACACACACACACACACACACACACACACACACACACACACACACGGCTTCTCAGTTCTCAGGGCAGCTGCATGGGGACTGAGGTGGAGCCCTCTCGTCACCATCTCATGCTCTTTCTGCAGCTTTTCATGTCCTGCACAAATGGAGTATGTGTTTTATTTTGTTATTTGTGTGTGTGTAGTGCTGGGTGTGGAGCCCATGGCTTCACAGCACGGGGCTGCATCCCTGCAGTGGTATAATTGGCGTATGCAGTAGTTGTTTGTCCGTTTTTCTTGCACCATTTCTGCTCTCCCTCTTGTTTGCCTGGCACATCGCCTGCAGTACCAGTATTACAGTATCAGTGTTTGCGATGACTCCTAGGCAAGCTGAACAGTTGAAGAGCTTGCATGGTTCTGTGGGCTGTAAAAGCCAGGCTTTCTTTATCTTTCAGTGGATCTTCAGCTCTTTGGATTTCAATTGTTTGCCAGGGAACAGAGATAATCCACTTCTAAGAGAGCAGTAATAGAATGGCATGTGTGTTGCCATGGGGTGGAGAGGCTGAGGGTTTCATAGTTACATCTCCTAGATTTAAACCCTCCACATCCATAAAATGCCCATAATGTCCTATGAAACATGTTCTGAAGTTCACTCTGGAACTCCATTATAATTTTTTTTTTTAAATACCAGGGATCGAACTCAGGTCCTTGCGCTTATGAGGCAGGCAGCAGCAACACTGAGCTAAATCCCTGCCCTTGAATAATCTTGACATGAAAAACCATCTTGAGTTTTGGGGGCCCTCTTAATTACACCAGCCCTTTGTCACCTTATCTTTCACTTTGAATCACCGGCTTTGTAGATTGACCAGGCTGACCTTGAACTTGGGATCCTCCTGCCTCTACCCCTCACATTTAATATATAAATTAAAGAGATCTGGAGAGGAAGAACATGGATATTTTGTCTTAAAGTGGAATTCAAATAACTATCCTTGTATCAGATAGTGATTATCTGTTACACTTTTTAAAGTATTTGTTTACTTAATCTGGAGGCTTCTGAAATTTATGTAGAAGTAGACAGGTAAATTAAACCAGTCTGCAGACCTTTACGTCATCTGGCAAGTAAAAAGTAAGATTGCCAAGTTAGACGTGGCGGGTTCAGTGCAGTTGCTGACTTGGAGAATGGTGTGGTTCGAGTTTACACTGACGTTCCAGTCCTTGAGTCTAAACTGATGATACTGTCTCCCAGAGAGTACTATTGGCTCATGTCCCCTGGCCCTAACCAGGTCCTAGAGGGAGGGGTCACCCTATAGTTCTCTTTCTATACAGGAAATACTTTGTTTTTTTCCTGTCTCTACCTACCGTGCCAAAAGTCCCTGAAGGTGGGCATCTGGCCCTGAGCTTTGTACTCCAACAACTAGAGCAGTGCTTTGTGTAGTCACTGACCGGCAGATGTTTGGTGGGTGAAGGGTGGCTGTGATTGTTTAAGGCCCTGGTATCCGAACCCTCGAACTATCACAAGGTCACTCAATTGCTGACCCTTTAACATTGCTGGGGTAAAGGAACCGGAAGGGAACTGAAGCGTGACTGATTCTAGTCCCTGCGCTGTAAAGTCACATTACACCTAGTCCCTATTCTCACCACCACCCTGCAAGGCAGTCCTGGCCACTTCCACAGACAAGATCATCCCTTTGCTCCCCCACCCTTTCCTGCCTTCTCATGGGGAGGCTTCCCCAAGCCTCTGAGCTGGCGTGACTCACCCTCCCCTGGGTTCTCACAGACTTGTCATATTGTTCTTTGTGTGACCTTATGCTCCTCGGGGCTCTGAGTGCAAGGCTGTGGACCCTCTAAAGTCCAGGTGACCTGTTGCAGGAAGAGGCTTTGTGGCCACAATATCAAAGGGATCTGCAACCCCAGTGGTATTAAGTGGCGGGAATTGAGTGACACTGTGTTAGTTTGAGCATCTGTCTGCTTTCCCCTGAGACCTTTGCCTAAATCCTGCATGCACTGCACTGAAGCAGTGACATAAGTGTGTCACTGTGTCTCCTGCTATGTGGCCTCAGTGTCCCCACCTGGCTCTAGCTCAGGCTGGGTGAGATTCAGAACCTGCTTTCTTGTTCCCTGCTTCCTCCCTGGACTGGTCAGCTGGCTGTCACTGTAACAGATGCTGAGTTTATAAAGAGAAAAAGGGAATTGTTTGGTTCCCATTTGGCCCTGGTGTTTCTGGCTGTGGCAGTGCTTCCTGGGGCCAAGCTGTCACTCTAGGGCTGGGAAGTGAGAGAGACACTGGGGTCCTGTTATCAGGTAGGTTGTTTCTAAAGTAGTGGCTTGCCAACTAAACATTACGGGGTTCGGATTGCTACCTTCTCTTACTGGAGTTGGATTCCAGGTTCTCCTCGTCTCTAACAAGGAATTGGATGAAACAAGGAAAAAGCAGTGGCAAAGTTTATTCAAGAAAGTAAGAGTGAAGAGTGGGAGAGAAACTGACTCTACAAAGTGAGCTTGGGCTGAATAAAGAGAAAAAGAGGGTAAGAGCGAAGATAAAAATACATGCTTCATCTTGGAAACACTGTGGACTATCATAGAAAGTTATGATAGCCAAGTAAGGCTTCATGGCATTGATGTGCCCTTTTATGCTGGCTAAATCTAAATCCCAGGAGAACTTCTATGTAGGGGTCCTGGGAGGTGGTGCTTGGATCCCACGTCTCAGGTGGACGTCAGGTTCAAGCCCTCCTATCCCTGCTCAAGCTCACGTGAGAAGTCCACATGCAGGGCTTTGGGAACGGTTCTGTGCAAGTGTCTGCCATCTTGTATTAGCAGGTCATGCCTACTTCCCCGGTCAGCTTTTACCACGCCCCACTCTCCTGTCTCAGTTCTACAGTCTCCTTTAAGGCCAAGTTCCCAGAGATTGAAAGACCTCCCACCTGACACCACCTCCTTTAACATCCAGAACTTTGAGAGGCATTTCAGATCCAAACGACCCCAGCTTTCTTTCCATTTCCTCTGTTAACTCCACATGGGTTGGGTCCTGACTTAGTGCAAAGGCAGCACAGGGAGTTGTAAGCTTAAAGCGGCCTCAGAATCTGGTGCTGCCATTTTGTGGAGAGGAGAGGACACCAAGACCAGGAGAGGCCAAGGGGCTTGCATGTGTGTCCCTGCTGGCTGTGGCCTGGGCCAGTCGCAGGTGCTGACCACAGCCGTCTGAGGAGCAATTACACCTTGCCCTGACTTCTTATTGACTGCCAGGTTATAACACGCAACTGGGCTCCCTATGCAGAGGGGCTTTGAGGACACCCTTGGATCTGAGAGGAGAAGCATTGGCCGTGTCAAGTGTCTTGGACGATGAGCAGGATGTTACTGCTCTGAAGGGGTAGGAGGCTCGCTGCCTAAGACCCCAGAGGCCTCTATGTAACCAGCATGGGGCTGCAGCGGCCCACACCCCGGGCAGGGCAGGATGCAACACCCAGGTTCACACCTTCAGCGGGTTGCCTCATCCCCGAGCCAGGCTGGCTCCCAGGGTGTTTAACTCCTCATTGTATCATCTTCTGGACACCTTTGTGCATTAAGATAAAAGGGCTAGTATATGGGTCCCAGCGTGGAACATCTAAACCCTATATTATACAAGGGTCTTGATGATTCCTTTGGGAATTCCACAGAAACACTTACTCACAGAGCCTATAATTAAATAACTTTGGCTAGCTTCATGGAAATGCTTGATGTTTAGGAAGCTATTAAGGTGTTAAAAAAAAAAAAGCCCAACCCTGAGATTAAGCGATACCATTACTTCCTGCTCCATTTAATAATTGTTTTAAATTTAAAAAGTGCTTTAATCACTTCTGTTTTAATAGGATGTAGTAAAATGCCTACTTAGTACAAGCCCATCTTTGTAAGATATGTAGGGTGGGATATTCCTCAAATCAGTATATCCCCTGGAAATGACAGAATAAAGGACCAGAGGGGAGTCCCTGGGTCTGCCTAACTCAAACATCAGGTGTGTAAGAGATTCCTTATCTGCCTTTCACAGACTATCCTGGTGCATGTTCCCAGAATCCTGGGAGGGTTTAGAAATGGTTCCAATTCAGGCTCACTTGCTCATTCAGTGCGTGTGTGTGTGTGTGTGTGTGTGTGTGTGTGTGTGTGTGATAGGGATGAATTTAGCCCTTCACACTAAGCTATGTTCCTCAGTCCTTTTTTATTTTTATTTTTATTTTTATTTATTTATTTTTTTGAGACAAGGTCTTGCTAAGTTTTCCATACTGGGCTTGAACTTAACATTCCTCACTTTCCAAGAGTGCTGGGATTACAGTTGTGTGCCACTGTACTTAGGTCAGTACTTTTTTTTTTTTTGAGTGCCTATGCCAATGGACCAGGATACTGGCCAGGTAAGCCAGTGCATGGCCAGAATTTCCTCTTTCCAAATTCCAAATGGAATGTGGTATTATGGTGCCCAGCTGCAGACATTAGTGTAACTGAGTTACAGAATCCTGTAGAGGGCTTGTTACAATATTCCTGGTCTCCAACCCCAGACCTGCTGTATCAGACAGTCCAACAATCTGCATTTCTAGTAAGTGTCGAAGTGCTGTGGATGTTGCTGGACCTTGGACCATACTTAGAACCACTGCTTCGGGGCATTCAGACTCTTGCATGACAGAAAAGAAAAATAAAGAAAATAAAAGCCAGATGTGGTGCCACGCACCTGTGATCTTAGCACTCTGGGAGGCTGAGGCAGGAAGATCACAGGTTGAAGCCCAGTTTGGGCAACTTAGCAAGACCCTGTCATAAAATAGAGCTAGGGATATAGCTCTGTGCAAAGCCCCTAAGTTCAACCCCAGGAAACAAAAGAAGAAAAAAAAGAGAAAAGAGAAAAGAAGGTGAAAGGGAGAGGGGAAGGAAGGGAGAGAGGAGAAAGGAAGGAGAAAATAAGAAAGAAAAGAAAGAAAAAACCAGTAGTCACCACTTACAGAAACCACTTGTCTGTCCATGAGTTGTGAATAAAAGTGCTTCTAGGATTCTCAGAGCCCACATGTAAAAAGGAGTCTCAGTATTTTATGCACCGACCTTGAATTGTTCTGTATATTATGTTAACAAAGGCTACAAATTTCTCTTGCCGCATCACAAGCTGACTCCATGTCTAGACCTTTGTGCCTCCAATTATCTTTTGCAACTACTTAAGTTGGGCACAGACAAAACCAGTAGCCGGCAGTTCTGTTATCCTGCTGTTATTGTTCTTTAGCACAGTTGAGTAGCTCGTAAATAACGTGTGCCAAACATCAGTAATGACAACACCAGCCTTCAAGGGGCTGGGAGAGACGAGGCTGAGCTGCTTCAGCCGGCCTGCCCGCTAGCACTCCCACGGAGGCGCCGGCACCACTGCCCGAGTGCAGAGAGCAGATAGCACCTTACCACACCCACCTGGCTGAAGGATATTGCAGCTGTCACTGCAGCTAAGAACCGCCAACAGACTAACCTGTGCCAGGAAGCTGCCTGCTGCCTTAAAATGAATTGCTTGCTTTTTTCCTAATCAGCTTCATTGAGATGTAGCTGTCATTCGAAAAAATGCACACACTTAATGCATGCAGATAAATGGATTCTCATTTGAAAGAACAAAAGTAGAGATAACTTTAAGGGAAAAAAATGCCCAGAATTTAATTTACTAAATTCTCAAGGTAGAAAAACTGCTGCACACAAGCAAGGGCTTAAGCCCTGCCCTGCCTTGC
>NW_022900919.1:7701090-7727936 GCF_012274545.1 Fukomys damarensis | reverse complement strand
CTCAGCCCGGTGAGTCTTGCAGCCCCCTCCTGACTGCAGTGCCTCCTGCCGAGATGAAAGTGAGAAGGGAATCAGAAATCCTTCATCAGGCAAAGGAGCTCAATTAAACATTTAGGAGCTTTGCATCCTTAGAAGGATTTCGCCGGTCGTGTTCTTCAACCCCTGTATCTCCTAACTTGCCTAATGGCATCTTTATTCTAAAGGGGAATTCTGGCAAACCCCCGGATCATAAGCAATTCCTGGACTGCTATACTATTGATTTTATGTCTCTGGGGTTGGAAGAACAGCACGAAGCTGATGAACTGTGCGTGTTTTGGAAGTCAGTCCATGGCTGTTTGTGATATTATCCTCTGAGCCTTCATTTTCCTATTTTTTTTCCAAAAAATGAAAAATTATCTTCTAACCTATCTGATGGTAAGGTTTGCTGTGGACTAGGTCTGTTTCCCCCTCACTTTGGATTCCAGCATAGAGCTCAGCATATCACACACATCTATTCCTTGCTTGGAAGTTTTATTTTATTTTAGCTGAAGAAAGAGACTCCTCAGTTTGACGTGTCAGGTTGGTTATTTGCATGGAGAGATTCCGGCCTTTCTTTCCACACAGTCGGATTCTGCGCACTACAGTCAGACTTCGAAGAGGAAATGGGGTCAGGAACCTCCCTTCCACATATTTAGGAAGAGAAGATAATGGAAAATGATTTATGCAGCACAAAGACAGTCCAAGCCACAAAAGAGGTACAGGCAAAGTACTCTCAATGCCCAGGTCTGTTTTCTTTCTGATTCACTTATTAAAGACGTTGGTATCCCACGGCTTGGGGTGAAGTCCAGCATTGTTGGTGACTGGTGGCACTGATGACTCCGCACAAGTCATTTGAGTAGATTTGTGAGAAACAAGCTCAGGGCTCTGTGATCAACCTTACAGTACGATCCTGAAGTTCCAGAGAAGCCAGAGTCCCCCACCCTATCACGTTGGCTTATTAGAGGTGGTTGTGAAAAGACTGGAATCCACGCTCCAAGGCCCATACCACTCTTGGTGGAGGCTTTAGCACCAGAAAACTCACTTTGTAAAAGTGCAGCAGCTGTGATAAATAAGCTTAAGCCTTGCTAATCACTTTTTCACTTTTACCAATTACTCTGGGTTGCTTTGTGGCAGAAGCCACCCTATCACGTTGGCTTATTAGAGGTGGTTGTGAAAAGACTGGAATCCACGCTCCAAGGCCCATACCACTCTTGGTGGAGGCTTTAGCACCAGAAAACTCACTTTGTAAAAGTGCAGCAGCTGTGATAAATAAGCTTAAGCCTTGCTAATCACTTTTTCACTTTTACCAATTACTCTGGGTTGCTTTGTGGCAGAAGTTAATACCGGGTAAGAATTTTAAAGAAGCCTCATTTTCCTTGTCTAATTAAATTAAATACTTGAAGGGTGAGCCACATATTGATTTCCCCTGCCCCACTTAGTCAAGTGAAAATTACAGGGTCTTTTAGGAGCTCGAGCCACCTGATTCACCTGCCCACCCTCTGGGGTCAGGGAGCCTTCACCCCGGGGTGAGCTCCTGCCCATCCCACCCACCAGTTCTTTGTGTACAACTGTCCTTGGTGGGGATCTCGGACCAATACTGCCCAAGAGTATTTAAGGGAGGCTGTGCCTCATTAATTTTCTAATCTTTGTGCACACACACACACATACACACACACACTCACACACACAGATACAGGATGCCTTTGTCTCCATTTTTAAAAGAAATACTATTTTGATGTCTATTCATTTTAAAATATTTTTACACTGACACTTGAAAATGTACATATTAGTGGAGTACCTGTATCTGTTGTGGAATGTTCAAGTCAGGGTAAGCGTACTCATCGCCCCAAACATTTGTCATTTCATGGTAGGGAAAGTGTTCGTCATCCTTTCTTCTAGCTTTTTTGAAAATACAGGACATTGTTGTTACCTGGGGTCACCCTCCTGAACAATAGAGCCCCAGATCTTCTTTATCCCATCTAACTGTAACTTAGTTTCCTGAGTTCGGCTTTTTAATATTCCCAACAGGAAGCAGATCTTCTGATAGTGAGAGAGCAGAAGAATAGCCTCATCTTCTCTAGCTTTTCACAGAATTCATCTGTGTTGAGTCAGTGTCTAACCTCCCTCTGTGGTGAAGATCTGGGTTATGTAATCCTTGATACATCCTAGATGTTATTTCAGTGGTGCCAAGAGGGTGCTGAAATTTGAAACGTGATATACTTTATTTTGTACTCTCAGGGCTCTGTGTCTGAGATAGTATACAGGGCTCTAAATGAGTCTTTTCCTGGGATGGGGGAAGACTTTGGGAGTAGCCGGGTGCCTGCCTGACAATCTCCAGTGTGAGTGAGCTGGCTTTGTCTGGATGTTTGAGGGATCATCTCCTGCAGAGATACTCTGTCTGGTGCAGCTTTCATAACTGAATCAAATTATTCACCAGCATTCCAGCTCCATTTCCAGGTCACCTCTCTTCAGGCAGATACACAATTGCATACAACTTAAAAACAGCATATACTAAAAATATAATCAGTGATCATATGCAATAAGGAAAAAGTGAAACCCCTTCATCTTCCCTCCCAAAATTACCTGGGCAGTGTGAATTCTTCCTACTATTTCTCTGTGCATTTACCTGTGCGTTCACTTAGTTTTATAAAAATGATATCACTGCAGTCTGTCTCTCCTCTGGGGCCCTTTCATGTCATTTTATGTAGATGTGCCTACTTCTTATTGAAGGCTAAATAATATTCCACATTCATGTTTTTCTCTAAGCAATGCATATTAAGCACCTTCCACATGCAGACATTGCTCTAGAAATGGTGATGCAGCGGGAATGAATTCTTTATATGGTCTTTTTTTTCTTGTTCATTTCTTTCTGGCATCTAAAGATTCCAACCCACTTTCCAATCACTGTGTCATCAATAGCTTTTATTATCTCTAAAATTAGCTGGAAGTGTATTTATTTATTTTCCATCCACATTAAACTATCGACTCTAAGAATTCTGATATTGCCTGTCTTGTTCACTGATACACCCTTAGCACTAAAACAGTATCTGGCCCATACCAGAGCTCAGAAGATCATTGATTCTATCTGCTCATGGCTGAATAAATGGGTGGATGGACAGAGAGATGAATGAATGGATGGATAGACAGATAGATGATTCCTGTATGTCCCATGGACAAAAGCAGCTGGAGACATAGAACTGCTCATTAATGACTTTGATTGGGTTTCCTTCAGCTTCCAACATAATCCTACTACTTTAGACAGTTCAACAGAGACATGATTTAGTCTTATACTTATCTTTATAGAATCATAGATTTGCCCATTCTTTGTGTCAATATTGACTACTTCCACCCAGGGGACAATCAGACACACCCTGACCACTCTAGTCCCCTGTGCCCCCACTGCCCCTGTTCCCCTGAACCTTGAAAGCTGCACTCAAATCCGCAGCCCCAGAATTTGCCTTGTCCCTGGCATGGGCCCTGTGACCCCTGGCTCTGTGTAAGGACCAGTGCCACTTCAAGCCCTTATCTTGCAATTTCCTCAGTATTTTCAATATGCCCTCTGCCTTCATAGACAAGATAATGTTCTGGCTTACTTTTTCAGGAGAATCACTCATATTTTATCTTTAAAAGTACAAATCAGGTGTGTCACTTCCCATTCAAAACCCACTGATTTCTTCCAGGGCACCAAATCTGAAGTGTTTACTGTGGCATAAAAACCCTCTCTGTCCCTTATTTCTTCACTCGGGACTCTGAGACCCTGTAACCCTCAACACAGAGGGCACGTCCATGCCCTACAACCTTTCTTTGCACCTGTTGTCCCTCTGACAGAAGCAGTCTTCTCCAGAGATCTTATGGTGGCTCCCTCGCCCGTTCTGTGCTCAGTCCCTAGGGTACCCTCTCAGAGAGCTTGGCCAAAGTGAGACTTCCTGCTCCCAGGCACATTAACTTGCTTTATGTATTTCTTTATAGCATTTCACATGTTTATATGTGTATGTCTTGATGCCGGCAAGATAACAGACTTTCTACATTTGTGATCTTTACATATGTTACACATATCTGTACCACGTCTGTATCTCTCATTATCTGTATCTGTCATCTATTTTTCTATCATGTGTCTCTTTATCTATATGTATCTATCATCTATAGATCTCTATGTATCTATGCCTGGAGTATGGCAGATCTTCAGTAAATATTTGTGGACTGAATAAATAAGTGGATAATCTGAAATGTCCCAGAATGAGTATGCTTTTTCTTTGATGTTCACAGGTTGGGTGAATGACATGACCACATTTTATCATCATTCCATAACCAAGTACTACAAGTAGGCAGTAGTTTACTTGATTGTTGAGCTGCCCTTCTTGGTCCATGATGATACTTTTCCCTTCCATTCATGCATTTATGAATTCTATGTTACATGTAGGAGGCCTCCACACAGCCCAAGAACTGGAATGCTGACAATAACTTCCACTGACCTCTGTGCTCCTCTCCTGCTCCCGAGACCTCACCTCTACTATGCATTTTGATTTTACGAACTCTTGCTTCCTTTTTTCATTACTTGTATTTTTGACATACATAGGTGCATCCTGATAGCATTTTCTCCATTATGTTTTTCACCAGACAGTGTAGTGCAATGCATGGCATTTAATATGAATAGACTTTTCCCCAACTTTAAACTTGCTTTAGTTTTAAATATATTTTTCCTTTACTTTTTTTCTCTTGGCTTTCTCTTTTTTCTTCCCTCCCTGCTTTTTAAATACCAAAGTGTTATTTGATGAATATGTTCATGTAGTTTCGATTACTGTGAAGATTTTTACAACATTTTTCTATGTGTGCAAATATGTACCTATATCTGTTTTTGTGCTGTATAAAAATAAGTTATAGGCAGGCATGGCAGCACGTGTCCATACTTCTAGCTACTGCAAAAACCAAGGCAGGAGCACCACAAGTTTAAGGCCAGACTGGTCACTTAGCAAAAAAATAAAACCCATTTCACAAAATTTAAAAAAATAAATAAAAATGGCTGAGGATGTAGCTCACTGGTACTTTCCTAGGATGCAGGAGGCCCTGAGTTTGATACACACACACACACACACACACACACACACACACACACACGTAAATTATATACTTTACACTTCACCCTGCATCTAAGAATAAAGACATTGTTCGATTGAACCACTATCCCAATATTATTCCTAAAAATTGGAAATTCCATAATCAAACCTAATATACAGTCTATAAAATTCCTCCAGTTGGTAAAAGACTGCCTATCATAGCTATGTTGCTATTACTTATTTAAACCAGGATCTAATCTAGATTTGCACACATTTTGTTGTACCCCTTTAATCTCTTTTGTTCCAGCATAGTACACCTTAATTTGAAAAAAACGTCGGGGGAGATTTCCTGAAGAGTTGAGAATGTCCCACACACTGGATTTGTGTGACTATTTATGCCTGGTATTATTTAGCTTGATCCTTTACCTTCCGTCTTTCCTATAAATTAGGCTAATCTGACTGCACAGTTGGGTGCAGGGTGAACATTCTTGGCAAGTGTGTTTCATAGATAATGATGCATACAAGAATGCATTTAAAGAGTTCTGTCTCTAGAGCCAATGGAAATTAGCCGCTCTGGGCTTTGTAGAATGATTACTAATCTACCTGAGCATTCAACAGGCAAGAATCATTTCTACCCTAGAAAGCACTAATGAGGGAAACACCTGGCCCTTTGCACAGGTTGGGAAATGCTTCTATCCCTTCTTCCAGGAAGGAGTTGGTGTCCAGTGCTGCACAACACTGACTATCTGACTTGCACTTTCTTATCTTGCGTGTGGACTTCAGCAGAAGCCAAGGGAGGTGACAGCACCTGGATGGAGGCCTGTTGGATTTTGTTTGGAAGTAGGGAGGGAGGGAGAGAGAGAGAGGGAGAGAGATGGAGGGAGGGAGAGAGAGAAGAAGAGAGAGAGATGGAGGGAGGGAGAGAGAGAAGAAGAGAGAGAGAGAGATAGAGATAGAGAGAGAGAGAGAGAGAGAGAGAATGCTATTAAACATGAGAAACAAAACCCTACTTCCCACCCTCTCTCTGAATAACGAAGTAAACAGATGGCTGAAGTTAGTTGATTTTAAGACTAACAGCTGACAAGACTCACTTAAAAATTCTTTTCCTCAGATTTTTAAATGTTGGGACTCAACTTTGTGTTTAGACACCACACCCACACAAATACACTTCACAGAAACGTGGGTGGGAAAGTGGAGGACTGGGGATGGTCATGTCTCTGTTCCCACCTAGCCTAAGTGCCACTTCTAGATGCCATTTTAAAGTTACCTTTTCCTATAACAGGAAGCTCTTAGACAAAAGAAAACCATCTTCCCAGACACAATGAGTTATTAGGGTCTGAAAAGGAAAAATTGTGAGTCTCAGGGGCCTGGTGTCCCTGGCTCAGTGTGAAGGTGTCAAGCTCTCGGAGGACAGGCAAGGCCTTAGGATGGCCTTGCCCACAGCCATCACTTTCCACCTGTGCTAGATGAGTCAACAGGGCCTGCTGGCCCTAATGGCCTATAAGCTATGGCTGGAGAAAACCATTTGTGACAGTGGTGAGCACACACAATGTGTGTGTGTGTGCACATGCATGTGTGTGCTTACTGCGTGCTCTATTCCATTTAGCCCTCCATCATGACTCTAGAAAATAGGTACTATATTACCTTGGGTCAAGATGAGGAAACCAAGGCACAGAGAGGCTGACTTACCCAAAGTCACTCTGAGGTGGGATAGTGACCTGTGTCTGTCTGTCCTAGACATCTTCAGGGGTTCCTTTTTTGGCCAGAGGGCACTGACAGGCCCCTAGGCATCTTTGGCACCTTTAAGCCGTTGTTCCCAGCCCGGGTGAAGATTCAGAGCACTGGGCTCTGCAGGTTAATGCCTTTCACTCAGGTTTCCATTGCTGGGGAGGTTTGAGCCCTTGACAGCCAGGCCCATATGTTGGGTTGACCAGGTCTGTGCCATTAGGTGCCCTGACCTCACACAAGCCCTCCAGTCCCCTGGACTCAGTGTCCACATCCAGAGAGGTTGACAGGCTCCCAAGAAGATGGCTAAGATGAGGTGTATGGACAGATTGACCAATGAATCACAAGAAACCTGCATCTAGCAAAAGCCTGGCCTCTGCCCTGCTGAGGTCTTCTCTTCTCATTCAAGTGAAAGTCACGCCATTGCACAGGGAGGCAAAAAGCATCCCCTAAATACTTGTGATTGATTCCTGTAATCATCCACATATTCCTTGATTTTTTTCTTGTTTAAGAGAAACTATCCAATAGAGCTAGGAATTTGTTTATTAGAGGTTATATGTGTCCATCTGCAAAAAGAGGAGACTGGTTGGAGACAGCAGTATTTTAAAAATACCTTAATTTTTTCAAATGATTATATTCACTACAGCATGATTTGTTGGGTTACTGAATATTCCAGAGTCCAAGTTTAAGATGGAACAATGATTGTAAGAGGTACCATCATTTTAGCAACAGCTTTTCAGGTGGGAAAAATATCACATCTTGAAGAGGCACATCCATTGTAAGAAACACCATGATTCCAGAGGCATTACCAAGTGGGTACAACACAAACCGGAAGTAAGCCGTCCAAAAGCTGACCAACTGCCCACAGGGGGACAGATAGCCACTGCCTCGCTGGGGAGCGTGGGTGGGGCGGGGCTCCCTTTGAGTGAAGACTCAGGAAGGCAGCTCTACAGAGTGGAGGAGAGCTCAGGCAGAGGGTGAGCCCCGCGTCCCCTCGCTTACGGGAAACTCCCATCATCCCTTTCACCTCCTTGTCCTGCCTAGGGAACCCTGGTCTAGACCACTTTTCTTTTTAACTTTGTAATTATAAATTGGCAGATGACAGTGATCGATATTTAGGGGGTACAGAATTTCAGTATGATATGGGAATGAAACGGGGAGTGATTACATCAAGCTAATTTACATATCCATCACCCAAAATAACTTTTCGTGATAAAACATTTGAAATGTACTCTCATAGTGACAATAAAAGGTATAATCATTTATTATTTGCATTCATGACACCACACAACAGAGCATTTGTGCCTCCTTTCTGGGGCTTTGCGTCATCTGACTGTCATCTCCCTACTCCTCCACCCTCCTATCCTCTGGTGCACATCTTTCTACTCTGCTTGAATCCAGTTGTTTTAGAATCTACATACAACGAAGAACATGTGCAGTTTGTTTTTCTGTGCCTGGCTTATTGCATTTAACACAGTGTCCTCCAGTCCCATCTATGTTGTAAATGACATTTCTCTCTTTTTCGAGACCAAATAGTATTCCCTTGTGTGTAGACCACATTTTCTTTTGCCAGTCATCTACTGATGGACACCTAGGTCAGTCCCATCACTTGGCAACTCTGAGGAGTGTTACAGTGACAGGGGAGTGCAGTCATCTCTCTGAAATCCTGATTTCACTTTTTTGGGACACATACACAGTAGTGGATTGCAGGATCATATGGCAGTTCTGTTTTTAATTTTTTAGGAACCCCCATGCTGTTTTCCATAATGGCTGTACCAATTAACATTCCCACTAATAGCATACTAGGGTTCCCTTCTCTCCACATTTTAAAAAAGTGAGGCCTTGAGGTTTACTTTTATTTGCTTTGGCTTGGCAACAATGGAAGGAATGAAGGGGTGAATGACTGTCCCAGAGAAGTGCTGCTCTGTGTGAGCTTCTCTCCTCTGCCTGTCCTGAGTGGGGACTCCCCTACATTGAGGGTTCCTTGGAGCTGATCTTTTCCCCCAGTTGACAGGCTGGCCTTCCATCTCTCATGTTCTAATACTTAATTTTTCACATTTTAACGTTTGCGAAACAGGTTATGGCTCAAAACTGATGATACCTTGGAGTCTAGAACATGCAGTGGCTGACTCACCCTGTGTTCTCATGCCAAGTTCACGTCCTGACATTGACCCTAAGGAGAGGTTCCAGCTGTTTACCGGCCTGTGGCTGTGCTCACCTCTCTGCATTTCAGCCACTTCCTCAAGCGTGACACCTGTGCTCCCTTCACTGCCTGTACCCACTGCTTCTGCCACCTGGGTCTCCAACCCTTTTAGATTCCTTTCTGCTGGCTGAGTCTTGGCATCTTACAGATCTCAGCAGAGACCTGTACTTCTTGTATGAAGCCTTCTCTGGCCCTTCCCATTTGAGGCAGGGAATCTCTTTATTCTGTCTCTCTACTTCCCACAAGACTGAATTCCACGAACATGGAAACCCACATGTTTGTTCATCCAGCACCAGAACACAAATTTCTTAAGAGAATGGATGCACATCATGACTATGGTGTTACAATGCTTGGTGCTGACACGAGGACGCTGGTTAAAGAGCTGATGAAGAAAGTGCTTCTCAGGAATCTCCAAACCACACAAGTCATTATCTGGAAGCCCTCATACACCATGATAAGACTAAGGAAGAGAGAAAAGGGTGGCCAGAAAGTGGGAATGAGGAGGATTCTTGGGCATGAAAGGTTGGGTCCCACTTTCTTTTTAACCGTCATGCCTTACACAATGTATACACTTCCTTGTCCCAACCTCTTTTACAAATTGCATCCTTTCAGAATGTCCTCTGTGTTATTTGCAAGTTAAGAAATTGAAGCTGCATGGCCTAACTTCACATACGTAGAGATTTTCTGGCATTCTTACTCCAGACATTCAGATACCCGTCTAGGGCTGATGTAGTGCTTCCTGGGCACAGGAAGCCAGGCAGGACCCCTGAGGGTCTCCAACAGAATATGTGCTCACTCAAGGGCTAGGCCCTGCCTTCCAAAGTTGGTGGCTCCCTTTTTATTCTGGATGGTGGTTGTTAGGGCTTTCAGAGAAGGTCTAGGCCGTGTTCTTGGAAATAGCTGCCTCAATAATGCATCTTTCTTAAGCAGGGCTGGAGGCAGTGTCTTTATTTCCCACTATTGCTAAATCCTGGCCTTTCTGAGAAGGAATGGACAATGAAATCCTGAGCTCCCTAATTTCCCCTGCATAGAAAGACATGGCAATTCTGCTTAAGAACCCCAGGGTTTTGAATAAGTCAACCCATTCTGGGAAGAGGTATCTATTGGCTAACATTCAGAAGCTAACCAGCCTTATGAGAGGGTCAAAGAAGACCAACACGATCTGTTGGTATTTGATTCCGTTTGAAGTGAGAGGCTCCAAAGTACTCTTCAGTGTTGCCAGAAACATCCAGTAGTGGACTTTGGCTCCTTGTCCGAGTTTAGTTAAGAGCTGACCTACTGCACAGGTTCAGGCCCTGTGCACCCGAGGAAAGATAGTGACAAAGGCCATACCCTTGGAGAGAGGACTGATGTCAGGCAGGTTCCTCGCCTGGGTTCTGCCCAGTGATCTTGTGGACTTCAGGACATGAGGTACGCTTCCAAGAACACCCAAGTCAGGCTGCCTACCAGTAGGCGCTGGAAGAGATTTCGGGGAACAGACATAGGCTTCAGGAAATGGAGGAGCTGAATGCATCAGGGAAAGGATCACTGTGTCACCTTCCTGTCAGGCAGCTGGCTGCAAAGAAGCTGTGGACTGTATCTGTATTAATCAAAGATTAGCCAGGAGAGCACTGGTCCTGTATCCAAGATGGGAGGGAGGTGGCCCACACTTGGAGGGGAACTTTGGAACAGATGCTATCTTCCCTGAGGGGTCCTGGATGTGTGGCAGGCAATCCTTGGGTACTCTGCATGTCCCCTGTGTCCTTTCCAGAGACTGCCATCACAATGAGTCTGGGATCACTGTCCTAACCTGTCACTGGCTGACATGGACCACTGGCTCAGGTGGTTAACCTCGCTGAAATGCTGGGGAGCCTGCTGAGCTCACCCCAGAGAAGGAAGGCCACAGTTGAAAGTGATGGTACTCTGTCTGACTTGGTTGTCTTTGGGTTTTTGTGGGGGCATCATTCTCCTGCTTAGCAGGTGCAAGAACTGAGGGGAAATAGGCAAAGCTGTTTGTGCAGTCAGGGTGTACGTGAGGGCACTGGCCTCAGTGTAGCCTCACCTCAGCCCTGCCAAGGAGTGTACTATAGTCCTCCTCACAGTAATCTGGACACTGCCTACTGCACATCCCCTGAAGAAGCTGAACTCATCTCATCAAAACATTTGGAAAGTCCCAACTGCCACTGTTAGCTCTCAGGATGTAGATTTCAATCACTATAGGGCAATTAGTCCCTTGGTAGGGTGGAAGTAGCAGCCTGAGCAGCCACATCCAGGGGATGGTGAGCCAAGCAGCTCCAGAGGGGAGGAGCCAAAGATAGCTTCTGGAGGATGAGGGTAAAACAGTTGCTGTAACAAATGGCCCCACATTTCAGTGGCCGTGTCAGCTCTCTGACACTGTAACAAATACTTGAGATAACCAACTTCTAGTGAAAAAGGTTATTTGGGCTCATAGTGTTGGAAGTTTCAATTCATGGTTAGTTGGCCCTGTTGTGTTCTATCTTACAGTGCCTCATCATAGCAGAGAGTGTGGAGTGGAGCAAAGCCACTCACCTCATGACCAGGATGCTTAGAGAGAAAATAGAAGAGGCTGAAGTCCAATAATCCCTTCAAGGCCACACCTCTAAAAACCTCGCTTCCTCCCATTAGACTCCACCTCTTAAAGGCTCCACAACCTTCCAATAGCACCACAGCTCTGGACCAAACCTCTACCACATGGGCCTTTGGAACACATGCAAGAATCAAGCCATAGCAATGACATTATAGACCTTTATGTCTCCCTCATGTATCTCAGTCCAAGGCGGGCATTCTTGGTCAACAGACAACTCTCTTCCATGTATTATGTTGGATCTTTCCATTTTATGTCTTTGCCTTCCCGCAGGCTCTTTGATTTTTCCTTGTTTAGCTGTTGAGTGGAAAGAAGAAGGGAGCTAGAGCAGTCACATTTACCTCTTGAGGACCTATACCAAAGTAATATTCATTGTAACTGCTTATATACTACTGGTATGAGCTAATCACATGGCCTTGTCTACGCCGATGAGAGGTGGGAGATGTGATTTATAGTGGGGCTATCTCCAAGGAGCCATCCCACACTCCCACTGGTGTGGGATGCACATATTTTTGATGTGCTTTCACCTTCTGTGGCACAGTAGAGTCAAGGCCTAGAAGGAAGCAGGTGACTATGAGAAAAGACTCCTCCCTGAGGGGCTACTTGCTGGAAGACAAAGGAAGGGTGAGAGTATTAGACCCCAGTCTCAGGGAGATGTGTCAGCTGTACAGGCAAGGGCATGGCTCCTTGTGCCTAAGTCATCTGTGGATTGTTTTCTCGGTCCAGTCTTCTGAGCTGGCACCTATTTCCTGGGGAGAAGACTTAGAAGAAAGATCTCTGGTGGGGAATGGTGGTGAGCAGAAAAGAGACAAGATGTGTCAAGGAATGGCAGTCACAGCAGAGTCAAGTGTGGAATTCTCCCAGGCCAGGACACCCTGGAGGTCAGATTGTCCTCAGCAATAGCTCTGCAGATCCTCCTCAAGAGATAGCTAGCCTGTGGGTAAACGAGCCCTACATCTGGGGGATGTGGAGAGGCCTGGGGTTCTTACAGAAGTGCCACCACTGTTCTATTGTTTTGTTGGGTTGAAGTTTGGGAAAGATTGCTCACAGATCCACCAAGGAAAGGAAATCATACAGAACAGGTGAAGTGAGTCCTGGATTTGAATTATGGAGTAACTGGAATGATGAAAAATTTGGAAATCTAGATGAGTGACTTGGATTGTTAAGCCATCTGCGTGTTTCATAAGTGAGAAAAGCAGATGACTAATATTTTTACCTTCCAGAGCCCAGAATTAATCTTTGTGGTATCTGTTTGACTCCTTGGATATTCAAAAGACATTATTTTCAAACAGTTGTAAAACAGGAACTGTCTATAACCCAATAAGGAAGTGATTGAGGCATGGATATGGCTTCATGAGGCAAGATCAGCGGAAGAGACTTTTTCTGAAAACAAAAAAAAGTTGCTTTAGAGGAAGGAATATTTGCCTAGTGCTATAGATAGCTCTTAGATGTTTGTTCTTGGAAGAAAAATTGAAGTTTTGGGCACAGCAGAGTACCAAGTGTGGTAGTCGACATGAATAAGTGGTATTTTTTTGGCCCTTCTATATAACCTCCACATGTGTGTACACCCAGCCAAAAGATGATATAATATGAAAAGCCAAAAATCTGAGTGGGAGATAAAAACTTAATGGTGATAATTAAGTGGGTTAATATGTCTTCTGCCAAAAGTTTAGCAGTGCTGTAATCAGCTGAGTAAAAGTTTCTCTGAGATACTCAGTGCAAAGCCATTTGGATCACAGGGCCATGCAGTGAACTTCCCAACAGAGCCATGTGGGTCAAAGAGGAGAATTAGCTGCCCTGGGTTAATTTAGAAACCTTCAGGATTAGAGGGAGAGAGGGAGAGAGGAGCGGGGAGCGAGCACTCCCAGGAGGTGTGAGGGGCTCAGATCCCTGCAAAGTAATCCTGCCCTCAAGGTAAAGCAAGCAAACCCCCAAACAAGGGGTAGGGGAGAGGCAGCCAACATAACCAGGGTAGGAAGAGAGATTGCTCTCAGCAGCCTAGGGCCCTAGCTCTGCTGCAGCAGCGGAGTGAGCTTCAGATGCCCTATGAAGTTAAGGACACTGCCCCGGGAAGAGTCTTTGATCTGATCTTTGCAAAACTCAAGAGTTTGAAGCTGGTCTACTCAGGCTAGAGCCTAGGAAGCCCAATTCCTAGCTGGCTAGCACAGCCCTGCTGTGGCAAGGGAGCTCAGGATCTAGGTCTCTAACCACCGAACACTAAGGATACCCCAGCGTCACTACTTCCACACTGCAAAGGGCCCACAGGGATAGGGAACTGCGTACCATCTGTCTCCCTTGTTCCTGTGCAAGATAGGGTTCTGCTGAGGGAGCCTGAGTCTGGAGTAAGTTTGGGGCAGCAGGAAGAATAACTCACCGTGTGCCTCGGGGACACTGAAGCCACAGAAACTGAATGTTGCAGAGCGGCCCACCAGTAGGCTCAGGAAGTGTGGTAGAATCAGAGTCAGATGAAAATCTGCCTGGCCCGTAGCCAGCGACCCAGGACATTGCCAATGAACATCAAGCAAGGGGCCGTGGTGAACGATCCTACCCTGGGAGCAGGACAAGCCAGACTCCACAGGGATGTGGTCTTTCGGGTTCTTGAGATCCAAAAGTGCATTATGCACAGCAGGAACAAACTTTGTGTGTACCTTTTCCTCTTCACCCCCTATCCCTCTTTGACTGTGACTAGGGGATGAGCACTGAATATGACAAACTCAGGCTGGAGTCTCAGCTATGGCCTCTCTAGATTAATGACCTTTCACGTTTCAGCCTGTTGGGGTCTCAGATTGCTGTGTAAGCAGCGTGTGGGGAGGGCTCCGGAACGTGTGTGCCCCTAATCCTCTGCTCTCTTGGGCCACAGGGGAGACTCCATTTTCCTGCTCTCCTAGGCAGGGACTTTGGACCACAGAGAGCAGGGAGAAGGATATTAGACCCCTGCTTAGGATGGATCTAAACAATTGAATTGTTATGTTGGTTACTCTCCGACAATTCCTTTGGGAAATTATTCAAAGTGAAGACTTGGTTCAAACAAGTCTGTATTAACACAATCAAGCCATTGAGATTGCCTGAGATTCTCAAGCATACATGTGCACACATGCACACACACACACACACACACACACACACATCCATACCAGTTACAGAACTGAATCTACAGGAGACAGTCCCTAATTTAATTACTGCTGGACTGTCTTGGTTTATACCTGCTTGCCTGGCCATTTTAAAGGCCTGAAGGCTCCTGAGAGAAATGGCCCTGGGTGGGATGGCTGTACACAAACCAGAGATGTGGCAAATTCCCAGGGCAAACTCAGAAGTCACTACGGTATTTTCTCCTTGCAATTAGATTATTCCCATCAGCTCCCAGAGAGGATGGCCCTCCCAACACCAATCTTGGAAAGTGGACCTGTACCCACTCTTAATTTGCCCACTTAAACACAGATTCCATGCCAGGGCCTATGGCTTAGCTTCAAATCTTTTCAAACTGATGGTAAATTGTGTGCCTGTGGAAATTTTTTGGTGCAGAGGCTTTATTGGATTCTCAGACATGCCAAATTTTAAGAACATCTCGATCAAGAGGTTGATGCATTCTAGGGAAGAAGGATTTTTTGGTCAACTGTGCAAATAAATAGAAAGATATTCTTATTCTTTGCCAACTGTTGCGGATACAGCTTGTGGGAAGCCAACTCTGGTCATTTGATTAACATTCTTGTTATTTTCCTTGTAATGCCTGGTCTGAGCGCCTCCCCTGTTACCACTTTTCCTAGCCAAATGGACTTTCTTCCAAATGCCTTGAGGTGCCTTTCAAATTTGGGAGGGCAGCCAGTGCCATGACACAGAGATATACATAACCTCCCCAGGCCTGCAAAGGACCATGTAAAAGTGGACTACTCCATGGCCCCCCTTTTTTCCCAAGTTGTTTTGTGAATTTTTGCAGATTTTTCTGTTTGGCTTTGTTCTTTATCACATTTCCAAAAAAAAAGGATTTGAAGTATCTGGTTTTCAAGATGCCGGGTGGGAGTGCGGCATCTTACCAATGTCATTATAGCAGAATGTTCAACAGGCCCAAGATGCCCAAAATCAGTTACTATAACCATATAATTCACCTGAGTGAATCCAGAGATCAACCAGAGAAATAATTCCATTTTCTGCAATGTGTGAATAGCATCCACCTTGAAAACACGATCTTCTGGAGAAATGCTATTTTGTTACAAAATTGGGACGGTTCCTGTGGGATTTGATGGCCTCAGGGCCACTATCAGAAGAATATGTCCTCTTTGCTGATGGCAAGAACTAGGATCTTGATAACGTTTGTGGTCATTGTTGGTGCAGTTTCTTTGTGTTCGTCCTTGATGCGAATTTTTTAAACTGTGACTTCTCTCTTTCACCGCTGGAGACTCCCACAGGAATGACCTGATGCACGGAAGGTTTTGATTACTTTCTTGCTTGTTAAGGTTTTGTACTGTAAAAAGACTTCTAGGCTGAAGAGGCCACAAGCAGAGGGCCTGCAGGGAGCTTCCAGCTGGTCCCTGGTGGGGACAAACTTGCCTACTTGGGTTTGAGAAGGATATGTGTTTCTCTACATTAAAGCCTGGGCTTTCCAGCTGCTAGGTCTGGTTATGTCCTTACCTTCAAAGCACAAGGAATTCAATGCCTTGCACCTGAACTATTTCTCTCTAGGGCCTTTGGAATATGCTTATTTTAGTCTGTTTTCTGCTGCTATGAGAGACCGCCGCATGCTGTGATTTATTTATTTCTCACAGTTTTAGAGGCTGGCAAGTCCAAGATCAAGGTGCTGGCATCTGGCAAGGGCCTTCTCACTATAGCAGCCATCCGAAGAAGGTGAGAGGGCACCATGTGGTGAGAAAGCAAGATGGCAGCTGCAAGACAGAGCCAAGAGAGCTGAACTCCTAACAACCTGCTCCAAGAATATGTGACCCACTCCCATGACAATGGTCTTCTCCTATCATGACAAAAGCCCTTAGGACCTAAACACCCCTTAAATGCTCCACCTCCTAATACTGTCACAGGGGCTCTTAAATTTCAACACGACTTTGGGAGGGGTCATTTAAACCATAGCACCTCTTTATGGATCTTCTACAGCATTTGGAGTATTGGTAATTTTAAAGGGGAAATCACAAGGAAGTATTCAATAGGGCTCCTGACTTCCAGTATCACTCTTGGTTTTCCCTTATTGGGAGTTTTTGCAACTTTCACTCTTAAGGGTTACCGAGAAAGTCACATCATCAACTTTCATCAGCTAGGAGCCTGGAGTCTGCTACGATTGTCAGCTCAGAGAAAAAAGGGACTTAGACTTTGGGCTCGGGCCAGTGAGCCTGGGCTGGTCTGTTTTCTGCCCTTGCACACATCCCTGGGTATTTATGACACCCCACAGCCTTGGATAAATGTAGTGAAGCCATTCCTCGGCTATGAGACAATGCCCTTTCTCAGGACACAGAGCAAAGGCAAGCTAGAAAGAGTGCACGGTAACTGAGAGTTTCATTGGTACAGAACCACAGCAAATAACAGAGAGCAGGCAAAGTAGAGTGTCAGTGTCCCTTCATGTCGGGGGCTAGTATTGCAGTCCTATTCTTTGGTACCCATTTCTCGCAGGCAGCCACTGACCTCCGGAAGATACATGGGGCCACCATTTCTCTGAGCCCTCTTTTGGGCTGTGAGGGTATTGTTCAGGAAATGCCTGGCATCAGCAAAAAAGACAGGATTCAGAGGTGTTGCCTGATGGGGCCCCACTTATTTTGGAGCTGCTCAGTGACTCACGTCCTAAGAGAATTAGCAGTGGAAGTGGCTGTCCTCAGGCCACATGGGGGTGGTGGCATGACTGAGACTCAAACTGGGGGTCTGTGTGTGGCTCCAGTGTCCACGTTTTTCACGGGGGGCCATCAGCCGGTCATACTGGCCATGGCTTCGCAATGTACAGGGAGTGATGGCTTCAGATGAACACCCAAAGATGCCAGGTAGAACTAGCTTCGGAGCTAGTAGAACTCAAAGAACTGGGGAGGAAAAGTGGGAACTCTCAGTTTCAATGGGACATCAGCAACAGATACATATCGTTGGCTGGCTGGGTGGAGAGTGTCTGAGTCTGGCCCAAATCAAGCAGTACTTCTCCACAAGGAAACTGCCAGCAATGCTGTCCTCGGCAATGAAGGGTAATTCTTATTCCAGGACCCTGCTCACTAAATATCTGTTGCCACCCCACCCTTGTGACATCGAAGTGTTTCCATGCATTTCCAAACACCCTTTAGGGCACCCCAGGTGGAGAGCCATGAGAGCAAATGAGAATTGGAAATCTGGTTAGGATTCTGTTTGGGATCAGTTGACGGACGGCCTTGAAAGCCAGACAAACAAGTTTGACCTTGAGGCTGGCGACAAACCAAAGCCTTTTAAGGTTGATGAGCAAGGAAGACTATGGTGCAGTGAGGGGATGGACAAGAGGAGGGAGAGGACAGATTCAGAGGAGGGCAGATGTCAAGGTGCTGAGAATACCTGTGAGCCACCCGCTACCACTCCTCCTTGTGTTCATCTTGGATTCTCAGTAGAAAGAGCTCAGGATTGCACACAGCAGAGCTGGACATAAAACAGAAATGGCAAATGCTCCACCCATAGGCTACTCCCTTGGACCCCAACCAATCTCTAAAGGAATCAGGGGCTCTGGTCACAGAATGCGAATCGTATCAGTCCACTTTCTGTTACTATAATAAAATACACAAAGCTGGGAAATGTGGAAAGAAAATAAGGCTTTTTTTTGGCTTATCACTGCTGGAGGTTGAAAGTTCAAACAACACGGTGCCGGCTCTGGCTAGGACCCCTCCCGGCCAGAACTAGAGAATGGAAGTAACTAAGGCCCCATGAGAAGTACACGAATCCTCTCTAAAAACAGTGACCCCACGACCTAGCGACACACCCTAACAGGGCCTTTCCTCTTAAAGGGCCCGTGACCTCTTAACATCTCCCCATTGAGGACCAAGCTCCCAACACACTAACCCTTAGGAGCACAGCTGGACCATTTCTAAATGATAGTGACACCTAACCCATATTCAAACCAGAGCAGTGGGGATTGGGACTAACTTTAAAAAGATCTACTACCCTGACATTAACAGGAAGGAAGGGAAGAAAAGAAGGAATGAAGGAAGGAAAAAAGGAAAAAGAGAGCGGGGAGAGGGAAACTAGAAGAAAGATGACTGGGACTCCTGCCAGTAATTGCTTCTCTTGTTTTTTAGCCCAGTTTATTTAAACCGTCTTGGAGCCTGTGTCCCTTTATCCAAGAGGTCATCAAACTTTATCATGTAAACTCCATTGCAGGATTAATTTACAAACAAAGAACAAGCTGTACGAACTATGGGTACTTCAGCCAGCATCTCAAGGATTGAGTCCCACTCACAGGCGCCCCCTTAGCCTTTGACAAGCTGTGATAGCTTCAGGCAGAGAACTGTATAGTCCTGTGGAGCCGAAGACAAAAAAGCCCCCGTGACATCCGAAGATGTGAATCTGGGGTCAGACTGCAGGGGTCTGAGGAGATAGCTGCTGGGGGCCACTCTGTGGAGGAATTCACACGCAAACCCTGGAAGTTCTTCCGGACCACTGGGCATCAGTCTGTCCTGGAGAAGATGCAACTGTCTACATTCCAGTTATCAGACATCTTTAAGCATGATGTGTAGCTTTGTTTATAGGGAAAAAGCCAACCCCTGTGAAAATTCCCAGAACAATGATTGTAACTCATGACAAGACTGAGTATGTGAAGTTTTCCTGGCTCCTTGGCCCAGGTTGTTGATGTAGGACCCTGTGGGATTTTCTCATCCTCTAAGGAAGTTATACTTTATCACCAAAATACTGAATTTAAAAAAAAAGAAGAAATTTCATGGCTCTTTGGGGAGGATTCAAATGAATTCTAACTTAAGATTAGAGTTTCTAAAGAACCTCCTCCACTCTGTGTCAGCGGGGCTGTAAATCATCATTTCCCATTTAGACTATGGGCTGATTTTGCAATGAGTTATCACCCTGGTATTGGATTTTAACTCAAGGGGTTGGGTGGTGCGATCCCTGTTTCATAAAATTTTAAATTCCACACTAACACCCACAATGATATGATGACAGAGCAAATTATGTATTTAGTGACCAGCACTATCCAGGAATATATTCCAAATGTTCATCAGTTCCAAAAGTGGTCTCTTCATATAATGACTGTCCCATCCTGCCTCTCTCCTCCTTTGACTCTGGCCAAAGCATGCTGGCCTTTACCCTATTTTTCATGTGTCTTACACCCTCTGTCTTTGTTTAAATTTTCACTTCTTTGGTCTCTGTGGCTTAATCTAAATAATTTTTATTGACCTAGCTTCTAGTTTCCAGATTCTTTCTTCACCATTTTCTAATCTTTAATAAAACCTGTTGATTGAGTTATGAATTTTGACTATTCTCTTGTTTTATTCTTGAAAGTTTGACTTTGTTCTATTTCCTGTTCGCTTTGCCATTTTTATAGTTTCCCATTCTCTGAAGTTTTTTTTTTTTTTTTTTTTTTTTTCTTAAATTTTTTTATTTTTTTTTTTTTTTTTTTTTTTTTTTTTAGCTCTAAAACCTTTTAATATTTTAGCTGGGGGTGTGGCGTAGTGGTAGGCAAAAATGCTTGCCTAGCATGCATCAAGCTACGGGTCCAATCTGCACCACTACAAACGAAAACAAAACTAAAGAAACCACCACCACAAGCAAAACCCCATGTAACATCTTAAGGGCCATTGTTTTATAATCTGGCCGTTGTTTACTCTAATACCTGACTCTTTCCCAGATCTGGCTCTGCTTCGATTCTACTGGATCTCACTCTTGGTGCCTTGTTTCCTTAAGTGCTTCGTTAATTTTTAGTGTACTTGTCATTTGGGGACCACACCAGGAATGTGAATGTGGAATGTAAATCTCCATAAAGGCCTATTTATGATTACACATCTTCCGAAGACCCCACCACCCTCTCCTGTTCTGTTCACCCCCTCGGCAACCTCTATTTAGTTCCCTGATGTGGATGGGAGGAAATCACTACTGACCCATGCTTACTCTGAGGATATCGCTTTTTAGCCTCATAATTCAATGTGGGAACATTCACCTATAATACCCATCACTTGTGATCTTTGTCTCCTTACCTTCAGAGATCAAAGATCAAGTTTGTGGCTTGAATAAATGATCTCAGAGGAGAAAGGACTCTTGCCCGTCTGAAGGAGCCGTCTCTCTTTCTCTTAGGTTGTTGGCCTGTTAAATACTCTTCAGTTGAAACATACAAAATTATTACTAGCGGACCATTTTTCACTGTCAATAAGACAAATGTAATAAATATAACATGTATCCATCCTTTAGATGCCTTTTTAAAAAGATGCTCCATCAATTTCATTTGGCATTTTTCATTATTTACAGAAGGAGAATTAAATAACTTGGTTTGCCAGGTTCCCAGCATCGGAGTCTGTCTGCTTTCCCTGAGATGGCTGTGGGAAGATGTTTCTCTCTCTGAAGCCAGCTCATCCATGTGTGATGTGGGGGCACATTTCTCCCACACTCTGCCTCCTGCCTTTGGTGACCACGGTTTCTCTTGCTCAGTTATCTCTCTTTTGCCTTTTCTAATAGATCATGTTTCTGTCTTCACTAGAAAATGTTTCAAGCAGGTCAGAATGACCTTCTTCTTCTCATGTCTTCCACCTCCAGCGCAGACCACACCCAGACAGAGGAAAGCCATGAAAACTGGGAAGTAAATGAACAGGAAACAGTTGAGAGACAAAGGGATGTTTTGAAAGGCGAATCCGAATGGAAGTCCAAGATTGTAGCCAGGTATGGCCGTTGTCTGTCAGATCAGTCGATCACATTTGAAGCAGGAAGATGGGGGGGTCCCCCAAAACAGAAACAAAATTGATAAACTGTCAGTTGTGCTTAAATGTACTGAGAGGAGAGTGTATTCCAAGATGCTAGTGAACAACTGAGCAAAGCAAGATGGTAACAACAATGCGTATATGCCCACAAATGCAAACGTAGAAGCAAAGAAAGAAACAAACAAAAATTAAAGCCCTTAATTGCCTCCAGAGGAAAGAAAGGCTGAGCAGCAAGTGAAAGAGGATAAGTTGCTATGTGTGGGGCTCTGGGATAGATAATATTTGCATAGCCTGGGCTGCGTGAATATGAAAATCGGTTTGTTGCCATGAAATCATGTTTGGGGGACGGCCATATACGTGTGCGCAAAGGGTGATATGAGAGCTACATTTCGGGGCATTGTTTGAGAGCTAAGTTCTTATTCCCATTAGAGGACGTCCGTAAGTAGTATCTAACCCTGAAAATAAAAACAACCAGCAGAAGCATGTCGCTTAGAATTTTGCATTGTGGAAATCACAGGAGAAATAACAAAAAGAAGTCAAAGTACTGCATCTGAGGATTCAGAATAAAGCGTGAATGGGGAAAAGGGAAATGGGTGTAGCAGGAAACTGCTGTGTGTGCACTCACACACATGTGCATGTGCAAGTGTGTGCTACTAAGGATTTAACTCAGGGCCTTCACTGAGCTATATCCTCATCTCTTTTCAATTTTTAAATTTTGAGGCAGAATCTTACTAAATCCCAGAGTTGCCCAAGATACACTTGAACTTGAGATCCTCCTGCTTCAGCCTCCCAGAGAACTGCTGTACTTACTTATGTCTTCTAGTGTCATTTGAGTTGTAAAATTGTGCCTTTTATTACCAACATAAAACAAAAATTAAATGAAAAATATAAATAGTAGGAATAAAGACACTATGATTTTTATATGGAATTTTCATGGTTGATAGCATATCCTAAAACCCAAAGACCAATGTCAAATTAGTATTGATGGGAAAATTTAGTGAACTTTCTAGATACAAGGTAAATACACAGAAATAAGTAGCCTTTTGTATATTAACAAAATTAAAATGGAAAGTTCCTACTTACATCAGTGATTAAAGAGTTTGCATTATTCATATGACTCATTCTAGCAAAAGGGATTATAGCACCTAATGGGGAAAATTTTACAACTTTACTAAAGGCAATTAAAATAATGTTGGAGAGACATAAAAATATAACTTATGAAAACAAAAATTAAATTAAATACTACATGGAATGCCAGTGGTATACCTTGGAACAAAAGTCTTTTAAAAGTATAAAAGAAAAAAGGCTGAGAATGGCTTAAAATCTTTTTGGAAATGATGTCAGGGAGTTGGTTTTCACCACCAAATATTACAACTTACTTTAAAACTGCCTTCACAAAACAATATGGTATTGGGGCAAACATAGTCACATACGTCAGTATAACAAAATAAAGTTCAGAAATATTAACATTTTGTTAATCCTCTTTGGTTCATTTCACTTGTTATATATTGCATAATAATTGTAAAAACACTAATAAAGATAATTAAAGGATGATCAATGAAATATTTTTTGTTCAGTATGCATCCTAAATACCTCTTTGAAAACACCAGGGTATTTTTGTCAGTTGACTCTCTCTTTTTCTGTCCA
The DNA here is from genome assembly GCF_012274545.1 of Fukomys damarensis. Classification (NCBI taxonomy): domain Eukaryota; kingdom Metazoa; phylum Chordata; class Mammalia; order Rodentia; family Bathyergidae; genus Fukomys; species Fukomys damarensis. Next base: position 7,704,851 of record NW_022900919.1, on the reverse strand, counting down.
TTTTTCTTTGTTTTAAATTCCAAGGGCGTGATGGCGCACACCTATAATCCCAGCACTCAGGAGACTGAGGCAGGAGGCTCGCCGTGAGTTTTGAGACCAGCCTGGGCTACATAGTGAGTTCCAGATCAGTCTTAACTACTTAGTGAGACCCTGTCTCAAAAAACAACCAACCCCCCAAACAAAAACCCACAAAACAAGAACAACAACAACAACAACAACAAAACCAGAACAAAATAAATTCCAAGTCTCATGTCAAATATCTAATACCCAAAACAATCGCTCTTCGAGAGTCAGTACCCTGGGGGAAATTTGGGCTAAATCTCCCACATTGACTGTGAAGATCACTTTGCATAATTTTAGGTTGTATGTGGTCTTTTTTTATGGTCCACAGGACAATGCAAAGGAAAGATCACTGTGTCTGACTTTAAGTTTCTTAAAAAACTTAAGTGAAATATTTCTGTACTCATTGTTTCTCAACACTTTACTTTTTAAATACAGGGTTTAAAGTGCTACAGGCAACAGAAACATAGATTAGTAAAGATGAAAGTTCTTCCTTGAAGACTCCATGGCCCCACCTCCTCACCAATCTCATGACTTTGCTAAGAGCTCAGTGAAGATCATTCTAGCTCTTGGTTATATGATACCTTTTTTTTAACCTGTACAGATGAGGCATAATAAAAACAACACTTTTAGACTTTATTTTTCCCTTCAAGAATACATGTTTGGTCTGTTTTCATTTCTGTACACCTAGAATCAGCTCATTCTTAGGAAGGGCTGCAATCCTATAGTGGGGATACATTATCATTTGCTTTGCCATTCTTATCCTCACAGATAATTACATTGCCCGGTTTTAGCTATTACCAGCAATGCTGTAGCATGTGTTCCTGAACACGTGACCTCAAGCTCAAGAGAGAATTTGGCGCTGGGGCATCGTAACTGTGAGATTGCCCTCCAACCCAGCATGCCCTTTCCACCCTCCTTCCAACAGCCAGTGACGGCAGGTCCCTTTCTCCCACTCTAACCCATGCATGATATCATCAGTCTTTTTAACTTTTTGCCAGTCTAATGGATGGTTTGTTTATTTTTGGTACCGGGGATCAAACCTGGGACCTTGTGCTTGCGAGACAGGCGGTGGAATCACAGAGCTAAATCCCCGACCTGAGTCTGATGGATTGTAAAATATCATCTCATCTGAATTTGCCTTGCTATGTGTGACATTTAGAGTTTTTATTCTCTACTAGTCTACCTACCAAGTTGCCTTTTCCCCTGTTTCAGAAATTCATTATGATTTGTTACTTTAATTTGTCTTTTATACACATTACAGATACTTTCTCCCTAAGTCTCTCTCATTATTAAACTTTGCCAGTGATGATGTCATTCATGTGTTTAGAGGTCTTTAAATTTGTAGGCCTTGCCATCTTCCATTTTTCTTTTGTGGTTAATGGATTTGGTATCTTGCTTAGAAAGACTTTCTGCATATGATGTATGAAGATATGTCCCTCTACATTTTTCTAATACATTTATAGTTTTATTTTTCTGCATGTGATTCCTTAATTCATTTGGATTTTATTTTTGTGTATAGTGGTGCACTAGAGATCTAAGTATTCTAAGATACTAGTTAATAGTCTCTTCTTCATTATTGAATTTTTAAACTGTTTTGCTGGTGTGAAATGACACCCATACCCTATACTAAATGTGTACCCTGTGCTAAATGACTACATAATCATGGGTATCTTATTGGATTGCTGTTCTTTTCCATTCATTTGTCTATTTTGTTTGTCAGTGCCAGAGTGTTTTAATTACTATATCTTTATAGAGTATTTTGAGTTCACTTTGTCAAGAATCAGTTTTTCTCAGTTTTCAAGCATTTCTGTTTTCTGTCAGATATATTTTAAGTAGATCTACTTTGGAAATCTCACAGGAATCCTTTAGGATTTGGGTTTTGGGTTTATTCATTTTGGCATCATGTTAGGGAAAACAAATCTTTTCTATACTTGGACATTTCCATTCAGAAACTGAAGTCATTCAAGCTTTTCCCCCATCTTTCAATAAATTTTGTGTATTTTTCATAAAGAATTAAAATATTTTAGCCCTTAGAACTGATTAAATATACAGCTTTGGTGTTCTTTTAAATGGGAATTTTTTTTCCAGTTACAGTTCTAAATGGAAATTACTCGAGTATGGTAGGTCCATGCCTATTTATATGGTGGCATAGGGAGGAAGAAGAAGAGATGGTACTAAAATTTATTTTCTCACTTATTTTTCCAGGAAGCAGTAGGTCTCATCTTTATTACCATTCTTTTGCCAAATATGTTGAGTCATTAACTCTATTTAAAAATTCTCAAGCTCTTTTACTGTTTTATTGTTCACTTACTAAAGTGGTGATTCATAACTGGGGACAGGATGGGTATGCCTTCCTGGGAGGGATGGAAATAATACTGTAAGGGCTTTAAAATGTTTTAAGGAATGCTTCATACAAAGGATATGCATACTGTCTATATAAAGAATAAAGAATGATACCATAAACTCTTAAATATTCACCACTCAGCTTAATAAGTAGAACACTACTGACTCTTTGAAGACCCCTTGAAAGTTTTTCTGATTTCATTTTCTTCTTTCACTTGCAAAAGTAAGCAATATCTTGAACGTATCATCCTCTTGCTTTTAGCATAAGTTTCCTACATATGTACATATGGGAGCAATTTTTCAAACACACACACACACACACACACCCTAACTCACCTCCCCTTCCACCCCAGGTCCTTCCTAGAGAATCTTTGCCAGAATGACCACCGTTAGCCGCAGCTGTATGGAATAACACACAATTTGCAGTTTGAAAGTCATTAGACCCCATTTCCAATCCTTTTGAGATTAATCTTATAATACTTAGAGGGGTATATATGTAGACATGTAATTCTGCATCACTGCTAAGTTTATTTCTCCAGTAGAATCCTAATTTCTTATCATTATAGTTTTGCGATAAACTTTTAAAAATATCTGGTCAATTTTACTCCCTTCCCTCCCATCCATTATCACCCGTACTATCTTTTCATTCTTCAAGAACTTAACAATAGTGCTTTCAAGTCTCTCAAATAGCATCTTGGAGTATGGACTGGTTGTACATTTCACTTATGAGTTCATTAGGAAGGATTTTCACCTTTCTGATCCCGAATCTTCCAAATCAATTACCCAGCGTCTTTCTCTATTAAAATTTTACCTTATTTCCTTTAGTAGAGTTCATAGCATTCTCAACTGTTTCTTTTTCTGGATGAGTTTATTTCTATAGATATGTTAATTGTTGGTAGTGTAATAAAGTATCTTCCTGTCCATTTCATTTCTCACCAAAGTAAGTTATTGATTTATCTATATTCATTTTTATTGGAAAACTTTGAAATGATCTTTTAAAAATGGATGCAAATAGTTATCCATATTTATAGGTTACAGGGTGATATAATGGTACAAGTTCATGTTGTCTAATGATCCAATGAAGGTAATGAGCATTTCCATCACCTCAAACATCTATCATTTCTTTATGTTGGAACCCTGTGAAGTCCTCTCTTCTAGTTCTTTATAAGACATATGATAAATTTTTCTAAACTATCATTACCCTACTGTGTTGTACAACACCTGAACTTATTCTTCCTAACCGAGCTTGGGAATCACTGTCCAACCTCCCTGTGTTCTTTCTTCCCCTTACACTTCCTACCCCTAGTGATCACTAGTCTCTCTTTACTTTTTTTTTTTTTTTTTTTTTTTTTTTT
>NW_022900919.1:7561235-7700788 GCF_012274545.1 Fukomys damarensis | reverse complement strand
TTTTTTTTTTTTTTTTTTTTTTTTTTTTTTTTTTTTTTTTTTTGTACCAGGGATTGAACTCGTGTCCTTGCGCTTGCAATCTCTTTGCTTTTATGAAACAAACTTAGCTCTCACACATGAGGGAACATATGGTACTTATCTTTGTGTTGGCTTATTTCACTTAACATCAGATCTTCTAGTCCCATTTATTTTGCTGCATGTGACAGGATTTCATTATTTTTATGGCTGAATAATATTCCATTGCATTTATATACCACATTTTCTTTATCATATACCCATTGGTGAGCACCCATACCTTAACTGTTGTAGGTAGTGTAGCAATAAACCCAGGACCGTAGGCGTCTCTTGCATTCGATTTTAAAGTTGGTCAGAGGATGGGTCAGTGAGCACTAACTGCTTGCACTGCTCCAGTGCAGATGTGTGGAGAGAAGTGTGTGGTCCGGTGACTTCTCCGAGAAGGTTCACCCACGGAGGACTGGTCCTGCAGCTGCTGACACAGTGTGGGAAAGAGTGCCAAACCCATACAAGATCCTAGGTCCACAGTCTACTTCCTGGACTTCCTGGTTTCTCTCTCATGCCCTTTGTTCTTTCTGACTCCAGGCTGCTGTGAGCAAACACGGCTGACTCCCTCCCTCAATCCTTTGGCTTAGTCATCACTTCTAATGGCGAGTGGGCCAAGGGTTTCTGAAAAAGCCCCGCCAGGTCCTGGTGCAGTGGAAGGTAGGCTGGGAGAGACCACTGACAGCAGCACGAAGATCAGGACTCTACTCTTTCAGCCACAAGCAACAGAAATCCCCACAAATTTGACTTTTCCTTTCTCCCATGTGCCACACTCTGGTGGATTCCGGAAGTGTCCCTGGGGCTTTTTTCCGGTTTGCTGCTCTCGACTTTATTGAAACACCATCCATTCCCATCTGGATTATGCAACTACTCAACTAGTCTCTGTCTCCTCCTAATCCTGACTCAACAAAACGGTCAGGGCGCGACTGGGATGTGCGTGGGGGGCATCGCAATCTAAGCCAGGCACAGAATGACAAACACTGCACCGCCTCAGTCACGGCGGAAGCTCAGAGCATCGATCCTGTGCGAGTACAGAGTGGAACAGTGGCTGCAAGAGGCTGGAAGCTTCTCGGCACAAGGAATAAAGAGAGGATGGCTGACGGGTACCACAATGAGTTAGACAGGAGGAATAAGCTTCAGAGTTCTGCGGCACCGGCAGGTGACAGTGGCTCACAGTGGTTTGCTGTATATTTCAAAAGATCTAGAACAGGACTCTGACTGCTCTCAACTTTAAAAAAAAGATCAAGGCGATGGAAATTGTAATGACTTTGACAAATGACCCCAGAAATATGAAGAATTATCATGTACCAATTAAAAATTAAATGCTGGACACAATGGGGCGTACCTATAACCCAGCTACTCCAGAGACGGAGGCAGGAAGATTGAAAGTCTGAGGCTGTCCTGGGAAACTTAGCAAAAACGTGTCTCAAAATAAAAAGTAAAATAAAGATTTGGGGATGTAGCTCAGTGGTAGAGTGCCCCTGGGCTCGATCCTCAGTGCCACAATCAGTCATCACTCACTCACTAACTGGCCGTAGTGATGGCCTGGAGATGGTAGCAATCTTCTGGTCATTCCCTCCCTGGCCACCCCAGCCTAAGGTTTCCTTACCTCTCTCTCCAGCCTCCTTCCCCACAGCTCTGCCCCTGCTCACTCTGCCCCAGCTTCCCACCTCTTTGCTGAGGCTTAAACATGGAAGAGATGCTTCCACGGGAGGGATCCGAGCTCAATGAGCTTGCTTCCGGAAGCGTCTTGCTCAGCTTCCTGTGCCAGGGACTCCCCCCACCCCCAGGCTCAGTTCATGGTTCACTCGACCTCACCTGACTACCCTATTCAATCTTGCCACTTACTCCTCCTCCTCCTCTCCAGGCCCCCGGTTCCCTCATGTTTCTACTTTTTTCTTTCTAGGACTTATAATTGTATTACGGACCATCTAACTTATTTATTATCTTAATTGTTTTGGGTCTACTTTCCCTGGTTAGAATATATGTTCTAGGAAAACAAGTGTTTGTGTTCTCTGATCTATCCTAAGCATACCAGACACCCAGTCAATGGTCAATATATACTTTTGGAATAAATGCAGCTAAATTTTTTTCTTTTTTTAAGAAAGAAAATATGACTCCAAGAAGCTCACGGACATCTGAGGACTACAAGAACTACTCTGGGATATCAGCAAGTAATGGGGCAGTTTTCCTTCTGTCTCTTCATCATGTGGGGTGAGGTCTCCATTTCAGATTCCCTCAGCACGTCTGCCTCGCTTGTCCTTTGTGCCTTCTCTGGCTGGCCGCAGCCCCTCAGGCCCAGGGGCTGGTGGATGAAGCTGTAGAGACCCAGGGAAGCATCTGTAACACCAAAGGGGCTTTGCTTCCAAAATGAGAGCTTACTTCTATAGCACTGGCTTCTCAATGGCAGGTCCAGCCAAAGGCAGCCTCAATGGTCCTTCTCTCAAGGCCCTCCAGGGCTTTCTATGTGAGTTCATTTCTGCAGTTACCATCTCGCCTTGCTGACATTTGCTTGTCCATCTCCCCAGTATTGTAAATCTGTCACCTTGTATCCTCAGGGCCTAGCACAGTAAAGCAGGGAGTAGGCACTCGATAAATAGTCGCTGTACTGATGAATGAGTGAACAAACGAACGAATGAATGATTGAGACAGAGCACAAGGGTGTGTGCAGGCATCGCACATCTGACTGGAGCTGATTCAGATACAGAACTCCCCTTGCCACCTGCACCTCTCCTGGCCAGCATGTGTAGGCCCAGAGCCATTGCTGCTCCTGTCAGCCTTACTTCAGGGCGTCTCCTCATTATAGGGGCTGTGCAGAAGCTGAAGACACTTTCTACCTTTTGTTTCTTCCTTGGTAAGTGTTGAAATCCTCCTCTCTTTGTATCAACACCCACTCTCCCAAGATCTGGCAAGATACTTAGGGGAATGCAGGATGGATTTGAAATTCCTGCTTCCAAAGAAGGGAGGAGATTTTACCTTCCAGGAAAAAAAAATCAATTCATTAGCAAGAAGCTATCCTGGGCTGTGACCAGGTTGAGACTAGTGGAAAGCAGAAGAAACACCTGTTGTCATAGATTCAATGGTGTCCACTGGTGGTGTGCTGCGTCTCAATACTGTGGCCAGGGGTTTTATGTTCTCCAGTTGTCCCCAAACCTGAGAGCCAGACTCGGTGGTCTTCCTTGAGCCTCTGAGGGACTGAGGACCTTTCCATAGCCACTTGGCTGGAGAAAGGGGCCATCACACTGTCAGCCAATTTCCCTGGATCTAGCTCTCTTATCTGAGTGCAGTAGACATTCAACTGGGGCTGGGAACACCCTCTCCAACAGAAGATAAGGTCCTCCAGCCTGGAATCCATAGAAACACCCACCTGGTGTGGGACCCTCGGACCACCTGCCTCAAGTCCGCCTGGTATGTTTGTTAAAATGCACATTCCTCTGCCACTAAACAAGAATCTTGGGCATGGAGTGGGCACTGTCAGTAGATTTAGTGCATCCTGGCTTTGGGAATCTTCGGTGCTCTTATGGGAGAGAGTGACTAATGGGCAAAGGACCACAGGGGTGACAAGTGCTACAGTGGGTGTATGTTCAACCTGCTCTAGGAAGAGAGATAAAGGATGGGGTGACAGAGGCTGATGTCACAAGGAATTGGGTCTTACAGGATGCATAGGAGTTCACGGGCTAGAGAAATGGCGAAAGACAACTCCATAAAGAAGAACCAGCGTGAAGGAAAGCATGGCTTTAGGAACCACAGCCTGACTCAGTCTGGAACAGGAAGTGGGTCGTTGTGGTTGAGGTGGAGGGCCAGGACATGGATGTGTTGTTTGGGGACCTGGTGGAAGCTGACTGGGGAAGACATTCACACAGGTGAAGCTTGTGTGTGATTGGATGGATGCAGGGTCCTGAGCTGTTCTTGGGCTTTGGAAGCAGAAGGAAGAAGGGATGGGATGGAGAAAGGCCTGCAGAAGTGGGATGAGAACAAAGCCAACTGTCACGCTGGGCTAAAAAAAAAAAAAGCAGGCTGATCAGAGACTCCATGGATGGAGAGAAGGAGACAGAAACCAGGGGCAGAGAGGAGCAGACTGGGCAGGCTGGGAGAGGAGGCAGGGTTTGCACTGAGGTATCTGGGTAGTCGTGGGGCTACTGCCTCAGAAGGACACAGGGAGGGGGCTCTCTGGAGAGAGGCCCTCTGCAGCTGTCTCTACTTTGGGAAGGCTCAGGCAGAGGATGGAAATCCCAGTGGAGCCTAGAAAGCATTCAGGGAATGTTTGTTAACACGCACCTACTGAGTGCCTGGGCTGTGGCTCACCAGGTGCACTAGTTTAAATCTGAGGACCCTGGGTGTGTGTGGGAAGGAAGGGGAGGAATCGTGATTGTGGCAAACTAACCTGAAGGGCTGTGTCTGGCAGGAATCCATCCCTCTGCCATCTTTGCCACAGACAAAACACTCAATGTGAAGGGCCTGTTGTGCCTTCCAACTGTGGAGAGTCGCACAAATTGAGGGGTCTTGGCGACCTGGAGCGGCCATCTCAGGTGTTCCTTGTGGCCTTGAAGTGTAGGAAGGGAGCTGAGCCATGGAAATACTTTCTCACTCATTTATCTTGTAAGTTCTGGGAAGACTGGATGCCCTCAGTTCTTGGTAAGAAAGGAGGAGCGGAGGACGGGTGCCTTCCACCATCAGCAGATAAGTGCACTGTGCGGAGCTGTCACCTTGCTAGATGACAAGGTCAGCCAGATCCACGAGGAGAGCCAAGCACTTGGACCTGAACTTGTGGGTGAGATGTCTCCAGACAACCCCGGAGTGGCTCCTACTCAGTCCCCTCCCCAGAGGTGTAGTAGGGCTTTCTACCTGCTATGGGGGTAGAGAAGATCACTTCATACAAAAATGATTTTTCTTGGCTTATCAGGGCCTCAGGGCACTGACCACTCAGCCAGGGCCTGGCACACTGGCACTGACTATTCCCAGACACCGCCAACCAGAGATACAAGTTCCATTCTGTGTGACAGGTGGATCCTCTGAGCATCTCGAATCTCCAGGAGGCAAGAACCTAATGAGACAAGCAGCTCTGTTTTCTGACTCCAAAACCTATGCTTTTGCTAGAGGAGCTGCCACTGGATGAACGTAGCCCTCATGCATTAATTTAAGGAGTATTGACTCTGCTCACTTGGGCACCAGGCTCTTTCTAGACACCCGGGAACACATTAGAGCAAGATGAATGTATTCATGCTGTGCAGCTGGCCTTTTGGCAGAAGAAATAGACTCCAAATACAATTATCATTTTATTCACCACTGCCATGCATTTGGGAAGGAGAGGTACATGGTGTTACAAGAATGTAAACGGGGAAGGTCAGAGAAAGGCATTTGCTTGAAGTGATATTTGAATTGAGCCCTGAAAAAGTTAAGAAGGTGGTATGTACAGGAATTTGGATGAGTGATGTAAGGAAGAGGAGTTGGACGAATGTTTTAGAAAAGCTTGTATGGGTGACCTTCATGAAGACACAGAGCTGGTACCACTGATAAGGAAGGGAACCACACCGGGGGTGTTCAGTGTTATCCTGAGCGCAATGGGAGGAAATTGTGCATCTCAGCAAAGGAATAGCTGGTGTGTGGAGTAGATGCAGAACGTGGGTAAGGCCAGGCAAGGGGAAACCTGTTTGGAGTTTGCCACAAGAATTCAAGCAAGAGGGGGTGGTGTTTGAATTAGATGGCAGTAAGAGGGCATCAAGAGAAGTGGGTGAACTGAAAAGAATGCAGTGTCACCGCACGTCAGGAAAATGTAAACCCAAGCCACAAGGAGATACGGCCTCACGCCTTCCAAGATGACTCTTAGTTAAAAACAAAAGTCAAATATTGTCGAAGATGTGGAGACATTGAAGAACTCATACACTACTGGCAGGAGAGCAAAATGATACAGCCACTATGAAGTTAAAAACAGAACAACCATTTGATCCAACTCTGACACTTAAGTAGATCGTTCATCTGATTGCTTTGAGCTGCACAGGGGATTAGCAAAGCACACTTCTGAGTGTGGGCGGGTGGCGTGGAGGTGTGGCCTTGGGTACTACGTCTGGTCTCTTTCTCTCTGGCCCTGTTCCCCTCCTCTGCTTCTGGGCTGCCATGAAGTGAGCAGCTTTGTTCCGCCGTGCCCTTCCACCATGAAGTTCCTGCTTAGAGCCAGATGACCACGACTGAATTCTCGGAAACTATGAGCCAAATTAAACCTCTCCTCCTTTTCACTGAGGTTGTTGGGTATTTGTTCCAGTTACAGGAAATCTATCCCACTACTGGTTATTTATCCAAAAGAATTGACATCGGATGTCTGCGTTACTCTATTATTATTATAGCATTCTTCACACTGGCCAACGCATAGAGTTAATCTACTTGTCCATCAGCAGATGCCTGCATAAAGAAAATGTGTGTATACACAGTGGACTATTATTCAGCCTTAGGAAGAAAGAAATCTTGTCATCTACCACAACATGTATAAACCCAGAGGATGTTATACTAAGTGAAATAAGTAAGCAAGGCATGATTTCGCATATATATCTAAAAGAGTGAAATTCATAGACTCAGAAGGGAACATTACCAGGCCAGAGAGGATGGGAGAAATAGGAAGTTCCTAAACAACAGGGATAAAATTTCAACTGAGCAAGATGAGTAAGTTCTAGAGATCCACTGTACAACATTTTCCCTACAGCTAACAATGTATACTTTTAAGAATAGAGGTCACATGTCATGCTTATCATAGTAATTTTTTTAAAAAGACCTGTTTAGAGGACTCACTGCTGGCAAAGCTGTGGAAGTAAGTGAGTCGAGCAGATGGTGGTGTTGCCTCTGGAGATGTGAAAACCTGGAGGCGGATTAGGTCCGAGGGGAAAGATCAGGAGTCAATATTTTAGCTAAGTTGAGAGTGAGGCACCAGTGAGATAGATGTCAAAGGGATAAGTCAAGTGGGTAGCTGGTGAGACAGGACCTGAAGGTCAGCAGAGGGCATGGGGTGGGCACATCTGTGAGGTAGTCATTGGAGGGCCACGAGTGGTCAAAGCCAGGGGGATGGCACAAAGAGGCAGGAAGAGCTGAGGAATAGAGCAGGAGAACTGGGACCAGGCCAGAAGGGCCCTGGCATTGACCAGAAGAGGGGAAGTGGGTGGAGAACCTCTCATCAAGTAGACCAGGGCAGAGCATCCCAGGAGCGGGAGGAAAAACAGGTGGAGCCACATTGCAGTGAAAGACCAGATTCCATAGGATTCTTCAGAGAGGTTGAGTTGATTGAAAACTGAACTGTGCCAGGGTGAATGTAATGGTTTGTGTGGTTGGTGGCAGCAGTAAGACTTGTGTTGATGGAGGGCTGGAAGCGGAGTCCAGGGTACAGTGAGCAAGATGGGAGAGGGAGGGTGAGAGGCTTGGTGCTGGAAAGTCCCACCAGGACAATACCGGGTTTGCTTCAACGTTTTTTGTTTTTTTCCGATATCAGTAAATATACCATAGTCCTTCCACAAACACTGATGAGGCAGCCACTATTTCTCAGGGGCTGTGTTGACCCAAGAAATCACCATTATTTCCTGCCCCGAAGGAACTTCTAGGCCCCTGGAAAAATCAGAAACAGTGACAAGGGGTCGTGGTACAAGGAAGTAAGGAAGGAGTAAAGGGTGGGGAAGGATCGTGTCAGTGTAGGAAGGTGTGTAAGGAAAGGGAAGAGACTCAGTAGCAGAGGAGGGGACTTTTGAGGTAGAAGAGAGGAATCAGAGCCAAAGAGGTTTCCTTGGGTCCCTTCTTCCCCTAGGAGCTCCAGCAAAGGTTATGAGCGATCTGTTGCATTCTCTATGATGTATTTCAATGCTCAGCATATTAAAAGCTTCTGACAAATACCGCAATAGAAAAGCACTTAAATTCTTAATCCAGTATTTCCCAAATTTGAGCAAGACTCTGTTTTTAAAATGCATTTGGGTGAGTCTGGGAGCTGGGGGTATGGAGTCACTGCAGGGCTCCGTACAGGCAGGGAGTGAAGGAGATGCGGAGTGCAAAGCTGGTGCAGCAAAATCGACATGGACTAGTTCTCAGGTCGGCCCGTGTTTGTGCAGGGAAGGGGAAGGCTCCAGAGCAAGCCGGGGGGGGGCAGCCCCTCCACCTAGATGACCCAGCTGGAGTACGTGTTCGTGTGCCTGCGTCTGCGCACATGCGCGTTTGTGCACGTGTGTGTGTGGTGGCAGTGGCAGTGGTGAAAGACACGGGAGAGGAGGAGGTGACTGTGATGGTGATGATGATGATGGCGATAGTGACAGAGGCAGCGGAGGCGATGGCGGAGTAGCGGTTACGGTGGTGGTATAGGCAGAGATGGAGGCGGAAGTGGTGGGGGAGGTGCTCGTGGAGGTGGAAGAGCGCGATGTTGGTAGAGCGGATGGTGGTGGAAGTGTAGATAGTGGTAGAAGGGCTGGCGGTGGATGTGGAGGTGAAGATGACCGTGGAGGTGGAGGTGAGAGTAGTGGTTCTGTCATTGTCAGTGGTGATAATGGAGGTATTGAAGACGGATAAAAATTTCTGACCGTGTGTCAGGTTAGATTCAGCAAGATAAAGAACGTGGAGGGCTAGTAGGTCTGAAGCCGGGATGCAATGTTGGAGTTAAATCAGCTCTTTGGACATAGTGAGTCTGAGGAATCTGCAGAACGGGCACAGGATGTCCTGAAGAGATAGGTAGGAGCTGGGACTCACAAGGAGACTCTTGGCTGAAGGTGTAGATTGGGGTGTCCACTGCCACAGTCATGGAAGGAACTTTGGAAAAAGCAAGCAGAAACAAAGCCAAAGGGACTGCTTGGTGTCCAGCCTAGGACCCGCTGTCTTAGTTCACCTCTAGTAGGAAGAGGCAGCTGCATCTCTCAAGTGTTACATCTGCCAAAAAATCCATACATATAAGATCTAGTAGCCTGGTTGGGTCATAGTCTTGCAGAAAGGACACCAACCTGCCTCCAACTTGGGCCTGCTGGGCTCTAACCCATTTTTCATGGCACCCAGGGATCAGGTTCCTGTTTTGGGCTCAGTCCCTCACAAGCAGCCAATTGGCAGGGAAGTTGTGTGTGCCACTTGGGAGCAGCAGTCCCTGTGTCTGGACTCAAGCTGGCCAGCCAAGAGAGTCGCTACTGGCCTTGGAGTGAACGACTCTGTAGCTGTGGGTGTTGCTTCCATGCAATGGGCCATGTTCAGACGGTGCACATCTCCTTTGTGCCCTGCAGGCTGTGTTGCCCTCGCTATGGTGGCAGCGGTCTTCTGTGCTGGGTTGTTGGACCAATGTCTGGGTAACTCCCGTGAAGCCATGGGCCATCACTGACAGATGGTGTCTGGCACTTCTTTGGCTTCTTTAAAATTTTTTGCATTAGGTGCCTCTGTCTCAGCCTGGGAGGAGGGTGGTATGGGTAAGTAGATGGAGATTCTGTGGTTCTGGGATTGCACATGGCTTGTGAGTCTGTGCTTCTGTACCTGAGGGATCCTAGGAAACAAATCCACAGACTTCACTGAAGTCCTGCCACTTCACTGAAGGTTTGCTTATTGAGATCAAATCTTTTTAACTTAGGGCTGCTGCACTTGGTTCTAATTTGTGTGTCTGATATCCAGATAAAAGCAAAACAAGATCAAGCTAACAAAACCCACAAGTTTGCCTTTTAGGGCTACAAGTGCCTCCTGGTCTTGATGGTGTAGAGGTTGGCTTGCTTCAGTTCTGTGTCCGCGTGCTTGGGGAAGTGTGCCAGCCTCGATCCTCACCACACCCTGGAACCTACAGTAGACCAAAGGGTTCTCTCTTCTAGGTGCTGATGTCACTCACTCCCAGTGTTTAGGGCTCAGGTGGTGTGGGTGTGTGCACAATCCTGCTTGTTGGGCTTGAGGCCCCAGGGAACCAGGTGGGGTCCCAAGAAGACCGTATCTCAGTCTCCCAGAGGCCACTGGTGTTTATCCAGCCAGACCTACCCTTGCTTCATTTGAGGGAGCCATAGGAGGAGCCAGAGTGGGCACAGCTGTGTGGACCGATAATTCCTGGAGTGTTCTCCAGATTTCTCCCACTGCACACATGGACAGACTCTCATAGGCGAATACAAGTGAGGAGATCTTGTAGCTAAGAACAGGTCCTTTGCTAAGTTTATGGGAAGACTTCTCTTAATAGAAAGAAAAGCCAAAAGTTTCAACAGATCCTCTGGAAGCAGATTTCCACTGAAGATCTGTACTTAGCTGGTAGGCTGGGGTGCTGACTAATTAAATGGCATCATTCAAGGCCCAGTCCCACGGCTCCTGGTACCCTCTGTATTTCACAAGGCTGGCTCTGGCACGCACAGGGCTTGGAACCATCTGAGCCTGGAATTCCCTCTGAGTGATTATTCAAGGTACAGTAACTATCAGGAAGCTGTTCCCACAATGGGCCTTTATCCTTCTGCCTCCTGTCTCTGCCAGCCAGGCCTATTTATAACACCAGAGATTCCTATGGAGTGACTCACCTGCTTACTCCTCTCCCAGGGAGGCCTCACCACCATCTGCCTCACCTGGCTTGGCCTGGGCTCCCTGTTACTTGGTCTCACCTTGGCTAGCCCAGCCCAGGGTGCCTGTGGGTGCCCTCAGCCATGCATGAGAGGATGCTGCCAGCTGGAGAGGCAAACAGAGGCCCAGAGTCAGAAGAAGAGGAGGGCAAGGGGAAGGAAATGCTGGGATAGACCCCGGTGAGAGCCTGGGTTACTGTTTAGATGAATGCAGCAGGAGAAAGCTGCTCTGAATTTGAACTGCTTTTTTCCTAGCTCACAGGTCCACCTGGGTGTCCAGTCAGCACAATGGGGTGCTATGCAGGGTTCGGGGAGAGGCATAGGGTGCAAAACCCACCCTGAAATCCCCGGCACACACACAGATGACTGGGGTCATCTGTGACCACTGTCCCCCTCCCCCCACAGCGCTCCATGAGGTCTGTTGCAGGCTGTGTGAGCAAGCCTTCAGGGTGGGGTCTCCCTTCCTCCCAGCAGGCAGGGTCTGGGCATCCTGACGGCCATGGAGAGGGCGCCTCTGCAGAGGGGGCTTCTGCGGAGCCTCATGCTGGGCTGGTGCCTCCTCAAGTTTCCCTGGTCTGGCTGTCCATGGACTTTATGGCCTTCTACTTCAGGGCTGTCCTCTGGGCCACTTGGTGCTCCCTGATGCCCGCAGCTGGCCTGCCAAGCTCTCACAGCCCTGGTAAGACACCTTCTTCTATTTCCCTGGTTTCCTGTTTCTTTTTTTATTTTAAGGACACCTTAAAAAAAACCCTATATTTAAACAGTGGGGCGAATTTAAATTGATATTCTCTCAAGAAGCTTCAATACCCCATTAGAGGGCTTAGGGAGTGTTGCCAAGATGAAATCCACCAACCTAGGGGCGGTAGGAGTAGACCCGGGCCATTCCCCTCCCCTGCCATCCCCTGAGCTGGTGGGGTTGGTGGAGACAGCGCATTCTTGTCTTCCACACGTTCTTTGTCTTGTCAGGAAAATGTGGATGGAAGTACACTAGTACTTGTCAGGCTCCTACTCCACACTGCTCATCTCTGTGTCCCTGCTAGAAGCTAAAATAACCGCGGATAATAACAACTAACAATAGGTAAGCACTTCCTGTGGGCACGACTCTATTTTAAGCACTTTATACAAATTCATCCACTCAGTCCTCTAAACCCCGTGGCAGATACTTGGATGATCCTTACTTCACAGAGGAGGAAACGGAGGCACAGAAATGTTCCGTGTGACACAGTGTGACACAGTTTGCCCATGGCGGTGTTAGAATTTGGCCTCGGGCTTTCTGGCTCAGTATAACCTCCCAATCCTTTCACACCATCCTTGCCCAGAGCCAAGGTGGGATTTGAACCCATATCTTTCTGAGGCTTAAGACTACATTTCCTGTCTTCTCATGGTACCTGTCAGGAGCCGTTGCCAGCTCAGTGCTCCCAATGCCCTCCCCATATCTGCTGGGGATGGAGGTGACCAGTCCCAGCTCAGAACAGCAGGTTTCTGCTACAAGAAAGAACAGGTGGAAAGGACCCAGGGAAGGAGGCAGATTTGGTGAGAGGGGGCCCCTGGGCTTTTGCTGCCCCTGGGCCTGGTGCAGAACTACAGCTTTTGCTCTATGGGTAAACCCAGAGGGACCTAGAAAGATCAAGTGCCTGATGCAAGGAAATGGGCCGGGCAAGCTGGAAGCAGGGAGGGAGCAGCAGCTGCCCCACAGCTCCCCGCATGCCAAGCACAGGAGAGAGGCCACGAAGTCACAGCCTAGGTGGCTTTCTCTCCCCTCCTCCTACCATCAGTGTGAACTCTCGTGCAGGCTTTCGTCTCCTGACAAGCCCAGGAGACGTGGCCTGGTTCTATCTCACACAGTGGCACAGAGCCTGGCCATCAGTCTATGCTTGTGGAAAGAATTAATGAAACTCAGAGTGTTTACTGGACAGAACCCATTTAACCTCTGGTTTGAGGACCATCAGTCTGACCTTCTGTCATCAAATGGAGACATGCTCGGGTCTCCTGAGGAAACCCAGCAGCCCTTGGCACTGAACCCACAGCTTCTCAGTAGTCAGTGACAAGGCTGATCTGGCCAGCGGCCTCTAGACTTGGGAGTTGGAGGCCAAGCAGCTGGGCACTGCTTTCTGTCCGGTGTCTCAGGCTGCACCCTGCCAAGCTTCCAGCTTGCCTGGTGGCCCCTTGGCTGGCTCCCTGCAGTCAAATGTGGATACTTGCCTAGGAATGGGGTGACAGGAGAGAGAGATGCCATGTTGGATTTGTCACTCAAGGGCCATGCAGACCTTTGTCTGCTGCTTATTCCTGGCAGGAGAGGCAGGAGGTTAGAAGTGCCTCTGAAATGCATTGTCTTTGAGGGTCTCTTCTGCCCCTTCCTCACTAAAGAGGTGTAATCTCCTGGCCCTGGAACCTGGAGGTAGTTCCAGGTTCCCTTCCGTTCCCGTTACCTTCTAGCCCTGTGACCTTCCGCATGTATAAGGAGAGTCTCAAGAATTGTCAGATGAGAGTCAATTATGGAATTGTAAATGCCAGGTCTCGGTACCACAGGAAATGGAATGGGGTCAGGGGCTTTGTAGCTTCAGTGACAGGAGCACAACAGCGATTTAAACAAATCTCTACCTGATGGATTAGTGCCTGACACGTAGTAGGTGAACAAGTGAATGAACGATTGATGCATTAATCTGAGCTCTTTGAGTTGTGAGTAAAATAATGCTAACCAGCCTGGCATGGGAAGCTGAGTCAGGAGGGTGGCAAGTTCAAGTTACCCAGCCTTAGTAACTTAGTGATCTAGCGAGACTCTGTCTCAAAATTTAGAAAGATAAAGGGGGTGTGGGAAATAGCTTGATTTAGGTCATCTCCCTTAGCTAAAAGGTAGAATGAGGGAGGAGGACAGGCAGGTATGTTCTTCGTAGGAATCAGCATGCTGCTGACAGACAAGGGTGGAGGCGCAGTGGACAGGCGGGGATGTCAGGTCTGCGTGGCCATGGACGGGTGGCTGGAGGCCAGAAAACAAGACAGCGGAAGCTTGGCTGAGGGCAGAGCTAGCACAACACATTTCTGAGCCACAAGAACTTCCCTGTCACCTCTGTCACCAAAACCCAAAGGACCTGAGACAAGCCTGACTCACGTGGCCAGGGTGAGCCTCCGGGCTCTCTTGGCGGCAGGCCCGAGAGAGGGATTGTGGGAGAGTGGAGAAAAGATGTGCGTTTGTTTTGCTTTGCTTTTCTGGGTGAGAAGAGACTCAGATACCCAAGTAGGGACCCCAGAGAAGCAGTTGGGTGTAAGAACGCAGAGTTCGATGGCAAGGCCTGGAGGCATCCTCTTGGGGTCCTCGGTGTGTACAAAGCATTTACAACTGTGAGTCTGAATGTGATCATGCGGACAGAGACGGAGAACAGAGAGCCCAGAGCCCACACTCATTGCTGGGCACTGGTCAGAGAAGGAGGGGCCTCCAAAACGGAGTCGAGCACAGAGGGGAAACCCAAGAGGAGGAAACGCAGTGGGTGAGAGGCCCAGGAAGTGAGAGAGAGGAGGTATCAGATAGGACTCAGCGGACACTGCGGTCACGGGATTCTCGATGGAAGGTATCGTGGTGACTCTGAAAAGGCTGGTTTCAGGGCATCAAGAGGACAATCGTCATATTGGCGGGGGAGGTGTGGAAGGGGAGGTGGCAGATTAGATGGCCATTTGGAGACACCGTGCTGTGAGGGAGGACAGAGACATAGAGAGGTGTCCAGGGTGCTCTTCCTCTGGCTGGAAGGGGCTGGAGTGTGTTTTTCTGTGCTGAGAGGAAACATCCTGTGGGGAGGCAGAGGCCAAAGGGAGGGCAGGGAAGGAGCAGAAAGTTGGGCAGCAGGTATCACGTGAAGATGAGGGTGTGAGGAGCAAGCACAGGCACCTTAGCCAGGATGGAGGAAGAAGGGCGGATGGGGTCGACTGAGTGGAGGGAAGTCCCTTGCTGGCTTCAGGGGTTCACACATGGAATAGAATGTGAGGGCATCCTGAGGATAGGACGTGGAATGGAGGAGAGCAGAAAAATCACCTCCAGGGGGCCAGGGTCAGAGGCTGAGCCCCCCTGAGACTCGCTCTAATGGACTCAGGGGAAACCAGTCAACCTGGTTGGGAAAGTTTCTCTGGTAGAATAAGCACATGCAGAAAGCCAATAGTGGGGTCCCCTCGAGGCTGAGGTCCAGCCAAGGAGGTGAAGGGACATCATGACAGAAGGGTGGCGGAAGGGAAGGGGTGAGAACGAACAGCACCAACAGGGACCCTGAGTAAGGAAGTTGGAAGGATCATGGGGTGTGTTGGCCACATAGCAACACTGCAGACCGGGAGCTCAGATGTGGGGCATTGTGAGCAGCAGCATCACGGGTGGGACCATGGGAGTGCAGTGGGATGGGAGGGGATGGAGAGGCCACGGTGGAGGGGAGGTCAGGAGGTCAGGCCCTGATTGGCCGTTGAGATGGAGGTCAGTTATCAGCTGAGGACAGGATGAAGCCAGTGAGCTGGTGCTCCAGTCCTTTGTGAAACGAGGGCTGGTGAGGAGAGAGCAGTATGGGAGCAGCAACGGGGAGCTCCCACCTTCCTTCTAACACAGCCCCAACTTTCTCTTGTGCCGGTGCCCCTCTCCTCGCTGGGGAGGCTTTGGGGGAAGTGGGGCGCAACCAGGTTCCAGTTAGGGGGAAGACTGGGAGCAGAGGTTGAGGGGTCCCAGAGAGCCCGGTGAAAGGGTCACGGTGGGGCGTCAGGCGAGACTAAGGACAGAACGGACGACGGGGTCACTGCGAGTGAGCGAATGAACGGGTGAGCCGCGCTGAGCCGGCTAACTGGGAAGAGGAAACAGCAGCAGCGTCTGACTGAACACATCCTCCACCACGGTTCATGGTTGGTGATGCTGGTGGGAGAGCGGAGGTGGGTGGAAGCCCTGGTGCGGGGCGCTTCTCCGGCGAGCACTTCAGTTCTTGGCAATCCCGTCGAGAGTCTCACAGAATCTATTTCCTCCAGCCGTTTGTATCCCTATTTATATAAGTGACTAATCCTTTCAGGGGTAGAGCCAAGCTCTGTCTCAGTGACATAGAGATACTGAGACAAATTACTCACGGACGTTCCAGAAGAGATGAGTATCTACAGGGAGTTGAGACAGCCCCGGTATGTAAATAGCATTGTTGACCGTCTCAGCCTCATCTGAGATTAGACACAGAGGAGGGTAATTCCAGGCTAGTTATCCCCTTTGCCCTGGCACGCTGCCCCGTGGCTGTGTAGGCCAGATTCCCCAGCCCACTGTGTGTAGGACAAAGATGCTCCCGGCCCCAGCTGGGCCAAGGGGGAGACACGGGCTTCACCCTGAAGATGACAAACTCGACCTCCCTCTTCTGGATGTGCTGCAGCTTGTCGGTAGAACATTGTTCACTTGGAAGGACGCGTCCCCTGAATTTACTTTGCGGATATTTTTGCAATAGCCTTCTGAGGACTAATTGCCCCAATAAACTTTGCAGAAAGGCTCTGCCCAACTGTGGAGAACCGCAAGCATTCAAATCAAGCCAGCTGAAGCCTCCACCCAGGAAGAGACCAAGCTGACAGGGTTGATGTTGAGGGCTTCCCGGTCTTCAAATCAACAAACAAAACACTGAGCACAGACTGGAATGAGCTGACCTTCAGGACGAAGCTGCCTGGATGACTCTGAATTCTGAAAGGGAGGTAAAATGAGTTTTGTACAGACAGAGGTCTACAGTCTCTTTCAAAAATCAGTAACTGTGCTGTTTGAGAGAATCACCCCTTCCAACTCCTGGTTATTGGTGTTGAATCCTGGCTGCAGAAGAAACACTGAGGTCTTGAGTAAAACTGAAAACTATTTCTGAAACCCAAGATTGTGTATTTAGCCTGACTGGCTACATGAAGTGAATCCCCTGATAGCACCAGTCCCTCCCCAAAGGACTGCCTCTGGTAACGGAAGTGCAGAGGCTTGGTGGGTTTCCACTGTCCCTGTCTCCCACCCCGGCACTCCTCAGAGTCTGACAGAACCAGCAGGGCCAAGATGCCAAGGACAGGCCTTCCCTTCAAAGTCACCTATGTGTCCCTGGATCTGGTGACTATACCGAGATTTTTGCCTCTAAGTAAGTGTTTCTTTTGGACCCTTGAACAAGTTACTCATTTTTCCAGAGATAAGGCCAAAACATTCTCAGAATTCAATCTTTAGAAATGGCCTCCAGGCTTATGCACACAGCATTAGCATGCAGAAAATCCTTAATGAAAGTTGAGTTGGGTCCTTTGAGGGTGTATTTGGTTTGTGAAAACAAAGCCATTGATAACCAAGTCAAAAACGAGGCCTGATTCTACCCTATGAATTCAGAATTTTGAGGAGAGGGCAATTCATAGAGGACATTTTCAAACATTGCATTTAATTAATTCATTAGTTATTGAGACAGTGCAAATACAAAGCAAAATAAGCCATCATTGCTGGACACACCTGGTTTAAACTTTCAACCCTGGCACTTATTAGCTGTGTGATTTTGACCAAGCTGCTTAATCTGTCTAGGCCACATTTCAGTGATTTTCCTAAGGAAAAAAAATATCAACCTCATAAGGCTGGCTTGCTTGCTTTTATTCTTTCTTTCTTGTACCAGGGATCAAACTCAGGACCTTGTGCTTGCAAGGCAGGTGTGGTGCCACTGAGCTAAATCCCCGACCCTCACTGGGTCTTGCCTCCATTCTAAATAAACTCTTTTCCTCTCATTTCTCTCCTTCCTACACCTAATTGTATGTATTGATTTCTGAAAGAATATATATAAGCCCGAACCTGTGGCTTTTGCTAATTTCTGTGGCGTAAATGTTCTCACCACGGGTATATTTAAGTTACCATCAATTTAACAAGAGGCCCCCAAAGTTCCAACCTAGTTAACAAGTGGCTATCATGGGTAGTGGGAGCTGGCCCTTCCCTCTCCCCTTTCTCCTTTCTACTTTCCAGAGAGCACCAGTGGTGGCCAGACAAAATTTCCATCTATGCCTCCGCGTTTTATAGTTAAATGGCTTCCAAAAATAGCTTTCTTCCTTATATCAGTTCCTGGCCAGCAAGTATGCTGGAATTCAGGTGTTCTGGTCACTGTCCCACATCTTCCTGGATCCTTCCTGGCATCTCACCAGTAGAGTCTTCAAAGAAGACAGAGGATTCTTTGTGTTTTGCAGGACTGTGCCAATTTGCAAGTGGGTTTCCGCATTCTCCCCACTGAGCCGGTTACAGATCTGCTCCCTGTATCATTCTCCCTGGCAAAGCCTCAGGGCTTTTCTCCCTCCCTCATCTAGTTGCTTTCTACTTCCTACAAAGTCAGGGTGAGCTCTGGAGACCCAGGAAATGGAGGAAAGAATGGGCAGCTGGGCTGGTGCACGTCAGGAGAGGGAGCCGCTCTGGTCCACAGAACACATCCTGTGCCTGACCTGCGGCCCTACGGCACCTGAAGATCCATACAATGGTCTCCTCTTCTCTTCGGTTTTGACTTCTATGGTTCCAATTACCTTTGGTCAAAGATGGTCCGAGAGTGTGAAATGGAAAATTTCAAAAACGAACAATTCATAAGTTTTAAATAAGTTTTATTACAGTGGATTGTTATAATCGTTCTGTCATTATTAGCTGTTGTTCATCTCTCACTGGGCCTAGTTGATAAACCTTTATCATGGGAATGTACAAGGGGTGATGAAAAAGCAGTAGACATCTGAGTTACAGTAAGAGACAGATTGCTAAGAGCAATGGGGAAATGTGTTGGAAGGGAGAGCGAGTGTTTTGAGGGGGACTAATGGCAACGTGCCTTTTACTGTAATGTTTTTAAAATTTAAATACTCACTAAAATTTAAATTGAAATATTAGTTTTCTTATTACCTTTCATATGTGTGGGGAAAAAACGGTTTTAGGCAGCCAGTGGATGAGGGCTGCTGGACTAACATTTGTTAAGAACTTACAGGTTCCCTGCTTATTTAATTTTGACTCCCCCACCCTACATATATTGGTGCAATTACCATATTCATTTTGCAAGTGAGATTGAGTTGTGCTGTATGCCCAGGGTTGACAAGGGAGTAGGAAAATAGTCCCCAGTTGTCATGCGCCATTATTTCCGGGTTCTTCATGCCCTGCATGAATCCCGGATGTGAGTCCGCCAGTGACAACGGTTCATGCCTGCGCAGAAGAGGCGCTTGGCTCGTCAGAATGACGCAGGCCGGCATTGACCAATAGAAATGGGCCACGTCACCCGAGAGGCTATAAAAGGCAGGCTCGCGTCTGGCTTGGGGTCTTTCCGCCATCTTGAAGAATGCAGAAGAACCTCCAATAAAGCGTGCTTCAGAAGAATCCTGAGTGTTGCATGCTCCTTGCTGGCAAGGTGCGCGTGACAAGTGGTGCCGAAACCCGGGAAGCGACGACCATCATCGCCGGCATCAGCGGAGACCCCTGACTTCAGGAGGATTCAGAACTGAGACGCAGGAGGGGAGGATCCACCAACTTTCCGAGAGGTACGCTGTCTGGTGTGGGCGGGTGTTTTAATTTGTTTACTCCAACAGGTTTAACTTTGTCGGTCGCCTACTTTCGTAGATAAGGGAGAAATGGGGAATTCTACTTCACAATCACTGGTTTATGCTTTACAAAGCCTGTTGAAGGAAAGGGAGTTAAAAATATCGGAGCAGGTTTTAAGGAGGTTTTTAAAGGAAGTGGATCGAGCGGCGCCCTGGTTCAGCGGTACCGGGTCACTCACGATCCCATCCTGGGAAAAATTAGGAAAAGACCTCCAGCGAGAGAAAGATAAGAATACCTTAAGACCGGGGGTTTTACCAGTGTGGAAGATGATTAGAGCCTGTTTGGAGGATAAGCGCTGCAATGACAAGGTGCGAGAGGGACAAAAATTGTTTAGGGAGCATCAAGACAGTGTATCAGAAACGGAGAGGGAAGAAAGAAGTAAGTCTAGACAAAAACGGAGAACAACGGGAGCTCAAGAAGAAGGGAGCCAAATTTCCGGCCCTATTGAGGCCTCAACGGGCCTCTACCCTGCCCTAGATGAACTAAAAAGATTAACATTAGCAGAAAAGGAAAGTAATTCGGAGGGCTCCTCGGAGGACTCCGAGACCGCGTCGGAGTCCTCAGGGGAGCCGCCCGAAAAAGAGGAAGTAGTAAGATAATTCAATTGGCCAAAACCATCTGAGTGCACTCGTTAAAATTGTCTTATATGTTTGTCTGTCTTAAGTGTTATATGTTTGTCTGTCTTAAATGTTCAAAGATGTTTGTATGTTCTTGATCAGAATGACGTCAAATGCAAGTAGATTGTTGATTTCTACAACCTGGCTTTATAGGATCAAATAAAAAATTTAAAAGATATTTAAATACAACCTTCAAGTTTGGATATGCTCCTGTTGGTGAATAAAGAAGCAGCTGCTCAGAAAGTTTATTCTGATCTTTGTTCACTAATGGGAGCCACCAAAATAATTTTTTATAGCCTTATAAAAAGATACATCTTGTTAAATATGTTGTTGGGAATATTGTTGGTTATCAAAGGTCTGAATTATAAATATGTTTCTGATGGTTATTTTCTGTTAAAAAAAAAGGGGGGGGGGAGATCCTGTTGATACAAAGCCACATTACAGGATATAAGAATTCATTATAATTATTATTGCTATTTTTCTGGTATACAAAATGTATTTATATTGTTTGACCATGCAGGTTTTCCAGCATATTGTTTATGACAATAACCCTTTGGTCCAGGTATTCTCTCTTCTCTTCTGCTCCACCTACTTATGGTTAGTTCTTTTCACCACCAACAACAGGACCATCAACATCACCACAACACTTCAATGGTCTGCGCAACATCACCTTCGCACCCACTCCAGTTTGCGTGTGGCCACCATTTCTTTGGCTTGTGGCTAATGTGACTCTCTCACAGACTATGGAACTGAATTGTGCCAATGATACTTGTTGGTACGCATCCTGCTGGGACGCTACCAAATTTCCTCATGCTGTGGTCGTTCGAATGCCTCGATTCATTCCTGTGCCAACGGAAGTCACGAATCCCTTGAGTATTGTAAGATCTAAGAGAGACTTTGGGATTACGGCAGCAATAGTATCGGCGATAACTATTGCAGCCGCTGGTGCGACCGCAGCCGCCGTCTCTCTTTCCACGTCAGTACAAACCGCAACCGCTTTGAATAATTTGTCAGCCAATGTAGCCTCTGCGCTCGATATGCAAACCTCTGTTAATGCTCATTTGAAGGGAGGGTTAATGATTGTTAATCAAAGGGTTGATTTAGTGCAAGAGCAACTTGATGTGTTATGGCAATTGGCCCAAATAGGATGTATGTGGAGGATGCCAGGACTCTGTGTTACACCTGTACAATATCATAATATGTCAAGAGCTGCGAATCTATCTAGGGAACTCTCTATGTATTTGACATCAAATTGGACGGGACGTTTTGATCACTTGGTTAGACAATTGAGAGTAGCCATTGCT
This sequence comes from Fukomys damarensis, assembly GCF_012274545.1. Classification (NCBI taxonomy): domain Eukaryota; kingdom Metazoa; phylum Chordata; class Mammalia; order Rodentia; family Bathyergidae; genus Fukomys; species Fukomys damarensis. Next base: position 7,679,754 of record NW_022900919.1, on the reverse strand, counting down.
CATGTTAATTCTACCCGAGTAGACATTGTTTTTGCACAAGGTATATCTGATTGGATTGCAAGTGCTGTATCTATTCTGAAGGAGTGGGCTGGAATGGGATCAATGATTGCTTTGTTGGCTTTGGCAGTGTTTTTGGGATTTTGGTGGTTATGTAAGCTGAGACGACAGAGACAAAATGATAATATCATGTTGATGCAAGCTTTCGCTGCCCTTGGCGCCGGATACTCGCCTGCTGTTTGGTTAGCCAATTTACAATAGCTTGAACATTGGTCATTATCTGCCTATGCCTTGCTCATTCGGGAGCCATAAATATCTGCATCTCTCTACCTCCTTGGACATGGCCTCTACTCTGTGTCTTATAAAGCGTGCTTCAGAAGAATCCTGAGTGTTGCGTGCTCCTTGCTGGCGAGGTGTGCGTGACACCCAGTCACAGGTCTTGGCAAGAGAATCAATTATCATAATCCTTGAAAAGGGCAATTTTGCCTTACATCTCAAAAGCAAAAACATTTATCATATCCCTTTAGGAAAAACATCCCTTGGTTGCATTAGTTGGGATAAACTCACTTCTACAAACAATGCTGTAATCCCCAATCCTGCTTACAGAAAACAGAGGCTGTCAAACTACCTGTGGGGGCCAGATGGGACGTACTCTAGGGCTTCTTGGCCAAGCTGTCTCAGTAGCAACTATGCACCTCTGCGTGTGAAAGCAGCTACAGGCATATGCACAAGTGGGTGTGACTGTGCTGTAACCAAACTTTCTGTGTGGATGCCAAAAAATTATTCTTAAAAATGCAAAAATTGCATAATCCCAGCACTCTGGAAGGCTGAGGCAGGAGAATGGCAAATTTAAGCCCAGCCTGGGCAATTTAGCAATTTAGTGAGACCCTGTCTCAAAATAAAATTTGAAAGGGTGGAGGTATAGCTCAGTGTGATGGCCCTGGGTTCAATCCCCAGTATCACACACACACACACACACACACACACACACACACACACACATGCACGCAGGCACCCACACATACACACAAGCTCAATTTATTTTGAGCTGACATCTAAAGACCACACAAAGTCAAATAGCAGAGTGTATCTTAAAGCACTGGATGCTTCTTTTCCACTGATTCAACCTCCTGGCTCCTGGTTGGCTCTTCTCCAATGGTGACCCAAGGACCTGGGATTCTGTGCTCTGCGCTCTCTGGTCTTTTCAGGAGGAACTGTGTAGATTTGCATGGGTGGCCCAGAGCTGGCACACACTGTCTCTCCCAAATCCCACTGACCAGAAGGCAGGCACACAGCCATGGGGTCTTCTGACCCCAACGCAGTGTGTTTAGGAACCAACTACTAATATTTGATGCTCACACATATTTCATTGTCTTAAATAGTATTGCCTTCAAAAAGTGCTAGGGTGGGAGCTAGGCCAAGCTGGAGGACTTCTCAATAACAGCAGCAATTTCCCACTTTATTTATTTATTGGTTTGTTTGTTTATTGGAACCAGAGATTGAACTCTGGTCCTTGCACTTTCAAGGCAGGCGGTGGAACCACTGAGCTAAATCTGCGGCCTGCTCTCTCCCGTGTAATTCAGTATCTATGATGTGTTGGAGGCAATGCTGAGATTACATTAAATTTTCATAAAACCCAGTCAAAGAAGCACTGTTATTCTCATCTTTTGCATGCGGACACTGAGCCCCCCGGGGCTCTTGGTCAAGGTCGCACAGCTGGTAGGTGGTGTAACCAGGATAGCACAAACCCTACTCTCTCTCTCTCTGCAGCCACCGGGCTAGCTTCTCTGGGCACTGTGGCCAAGTGCTTAGCAATCCATGCCTAGTTCTCTATTTTCCAGGGTATCACAAGGCACAGGGCCAGGTCTGTCCTGCAAACCACTCTGGACCTGGGGCCTAGAGGGAGCTCCCGCATCCCCCTCCAGCCAGTCTGTCCCAAAGTTCAAAGCTCTTCTCTGGCTTCTGAGGACCTGTCCAGATGGTGCTCCTCTTGGGAGGAAGGCAAGGAAACGGGCCTGACTACCTGTTGTTTCACAACGGAGATATCAAGCGCTTGATTCGGGGAGTCCACCCACACTGCTAGGGGCAGGAGGGAGAATCCTCTGACACCCCGCTGATCCCAAAGCTGGGGAAGACCGGCACTCCCTTTCCTGAGTTTCCCAATATCCTGAGACATCAGTTAGAGGCAGATGGATGTGGATGGGCTTGGGGGATTTGCTTTACAAATTGGATTTGAATCCAGGTGCCAGTGGGAATGGCTCATTGGCCTGTGGAGATCTGAGGGGTTTGGATGAGTTAGGTCCCTCCCTGAGCCTCTGTTTCTTCTATCACTCACAAGGGAGAACCTCTTCTGACACTGAGGGGTGATGAAGTTGTGGCTGGTGGGGAGAATGCACATCACTGGTGAGCTGCATTGGTGGCCTCAGCATTGGTAGCCTTGGCTTTAGTGATCTCGGCACTGGTTGCCTCGACATTGGTGACCTTGGCATTGCAGACCTTCCCCATCTGGCCCTCTGAGACTGATAACACCGGCCCTTCCTGGATCGAGTGTGGGCAGGACTGTGATTCAGTGGCTATACCAGCGCAGAGACCAAAAGTTGAGGGGAGCCTCTTTTGGGGGTTCACACAATGGCTGGCAGGGTCTCCCACTAGGAGAGGCGTCCTCTTGGCAGAAGGTGCCTCCACTGTGCCACCCTGGTACCTGCTTGATGGCAAGCAGGGTTGAACTCCCTGATGCACACCCCTGTGAGTGGATCGTCTTCCCAGTGGCGCTGGACAGGAGGGAAGGCACTCTGGGGAGTCTCTCCTCATAGCCCAAACCTGCTGGGGAGCCTGGGGAGCCTGCCCTTCCTGCTCCTGGAGCCCCTCCTTCCTGTCATGCTTTTTATCCTTCCTCCAAGGGCACTGCAGCAAATGTTTGCAATGGGTGTGAGCCAAGGGATGCTGGGACGGAGGGAGCAGGCAGCCCAGGGGTCCAGGCTCCCCTCCAGTCCCAAGGAGTGCCCTTGAGGTTTGGGGGACAGTGCCCAAAGGACCTGGATAGTTCTTCCCAGCCGTTCTATAGCTTTACATTTTATTATGTATTAATGGCTTTAAAGCTTGTTTCTGCTTCCCCTACTAGAAAGTCAGAGTTAGAAGGGCAGAGACTTGATCCATTTTGTTCTGTGTGACCTGAGATGGGCAGAATGATGTTCCTCAAAGACATCAGGTCCTAATCCCTGGAGCCTATAAGGAGAAAGAGTCTGTGCAGATGTGATGAAACGAATCTTGGAAAGGGCAGATTAGCTTGGATCCATCACGTGGGTCCTAAACCAGATGCCAGAGGAAATGGGACTCGCAGGAGAGGAAGCAGCCTGAGGATGGAGATCAGAGTGATTGGAGTGATGCAGCTGCAAGTCAAAGAATGCTGATGGCCACCAGTAGCCAGAAGAGGCAAGAAATCTGTTCTTCTCAGAGCCTCCAGAGAAGCATGGCCCAGCCCACACCTTGACTTTGGCCCAAGATGCTGGTTTCTGACTTCTGGTCACCAGAGTGTGAAAAAGCTCATCTCTGCTGGGTTAAGCCCCCAACTCTATAGTAATTTGATACAACAGTGATAGGAAATTAATGCAGCCCTCTACCCCAGTGCCTGGGACATGAAAGGCAGTGAATATTTGTTGAAAGAGTAAACAAATGCTCTCAACCAAGCATGGTCCCCAGACCAGCTTGGGCCTCCTCACTGAAAAGCCTCCTTGTTTGCCACTGTGTCCCAGGTGGCCGTCACACATATGGCCATGGCAGGGACCGCCTTTGAGAGCCAGCTCCTTTTGACAAAGCTGACCGCAGTGGCCATAGAGAGTTGGCCCCTGGCCACACCCAGCCAGCAGAGGTATTGTGTTTGGCTGGCACGAGTCTTGTAAATTAGGTACCACTATTTTAATACAATTGGGAAGATGTTACCGATTTCCAGCGTCTGTTGAGAAATCAGACAATCTTTCAACTCCAGCTGCATACGTGGCTCAGTGGCCCTGTCCTGAATGGTGGCCGCTCCCTCAGCTCAGGCTTGGGGTCAGGTCCAACTGCCAGGCTTCTCAGCCCCTCTTAGCCTGTCTGCGCCCACAGTGAGACAGAAGAGCAGGTTCTCTGAGCCTTGCATGAAGGGTACAGCGTCTCCCGGTGGCTGGACGGCTGCCCAGGGCATCCTTTGTGAAGAGTCTAAAGCCCTGGGTCATGGGGGGTGCCTGCCTGTAATCCTAGCGCTCTGGGAAGCCGAGGCAGGAGGATTACAAATCCAAACTCAGCCCGGGTAATTCGGAGATTTTGCAAGAGCTTGTCTCTAAATTAATAATTTCTTTAAGGGGCCGAGGATGTGGGTCACTGAGAAGGACCTGGGTTCAATCCCTAGTGTGGCAAAAATACATATTCTAAACTGACCTGCTCAGGGACACCATGCCTTTTGCAGCTTCTAGCCTGGAGAGCTGTCCCTAGAGATCACCCAGTCATATCCTGGGGCGAGGGAGGATTTGGATCTTAGCAAACTTTCAGAACTGCACAGGCAAACTCCGGAAGGCCTGCGGAGACAGGGACTGAAAGCATCCTCACCTGCTGTTTTTAGTATGCCCTGGCTCACAGTGGCCCTAAAGAGAGCCAAAAGCACTAGCACAGCAAAGAAATGCAACAGAACCCCCTGGAGATCACCCACGAGGACCTGGGAAGGTCCTGGGGGCTGGATCTGAGGCTGAAGGGTGTCTTATACTGCAGATCCCAGCATGCACCTCGGTGGGACCTGACCCCGTTCCTCCAGGGCAAGGGGGAGAGGTGGCCCTGAGCCAGGCTGGGGGCAGCACTGGGTCTCTCCTCTCCAGGCACAGCCAAAGCCACCCAGAGGATCAACCTGACAAGGAGAATGGTTCAGTGAGGCTCTTTTGAAATGATCTGTGTCCACAGCTGCTGGCTATGGGGCTGCTTTAGCAAGTTTTCCCCAGGGCTCCAGGAGAGGAAATTTAAAACACATGGAAGGGCCTTAATGAGACCAGTAAACTCCCTGGAGTCCTTCTCCATCTAAAGTCTGTTAACTTGGTGAGCCCTTCTGCACGGGGATCTGGAGCATGGTGGTTGAGTGAGATAAGTAATACATTCAGTCAGCAGAAGCTGCATGGCTGCAGGCACTTTCCTTAACTTCTCTGAGGTTCCGTGTTTCTACTGCAAACTGGGACTAATAATGGCCTCAATGGAGGAGAAGAACTTGCATGTCCTGACTGTCACCTGCAAGTCATATAAATTGCCACATTGTGCCCGTGTTTTAAGGCTGGGAAATTATATCTGAAATGGGGCTTTGAGCTCCTCCCACCTTGTGCTGCTTAAGAATTGTAGGGGTCAGAGTGGGGACAAGTCAGCATCTCTGTCGCTGCTCTTTCTGTTGCCCTTAACAAGCAACCCACTCAGATAACAAACTCGAGAGTGTGTGACAGGTGCATTTGTCAGGGGCCTGTCTGAGCCGAGTGTGTGGTCTGTGGAATCACAGCAGGGCCTGTCCTCCCCTTGCAAGGGTGGCAGTAACCGTGCACATTCGAAATAGGGAGCGGTGGCCCAGGTTTCCATCTTGCCACAGAGCAAAGCCATCTGCTGGTGGCTTCCCTGGAGGAATGAGGTTTTGGAGAGAGGGCTTATCAAGGAAGGGCTGACATCACAGAGACTGTGGTTCTCGGTTCCTGTTCTCATTTGATTCAGGGCTAGTACATCCCGCCAGAGGCAGGAAATGGCCATCTGGGAAGGTTTGCCTCTGCAACTTGGCACTTGACTGATCCTGGCAGATTCACCTTCGAGGGGACTCCAGGAAGAAAGGCAGAGACACCTCCCTGCCTAGAAAGGCTATGCAGGCACCTACTTGAACCCTCATAATACTAGGTGGCCAGGGAGCCAACTAGGGCCAGCACGTTTTATGACAAGAGGGGACAGTCCCACTGAGTGGAGCTTCCTGGAGTGAACAACCTGGGTGGGTGGCTATATGTGGTGGCAGCGTGAGATTAGAATCTGGAACCTTGTCCTCTGATTGCCTCTTCTTTCCTTCACTTTCTGTTGTATAAGGTTTGACCTTCTGGGTATCTCACTGGATTTGAAAAGGTGTCTGATACCTAAACTCCTTTGTACTGATCTTCATCATCTGTGAAATAAGCCTAACATATTATGATTATTATAAGCAGTAAATGACAAACATGGAGAAAAATATGCCTGACCCAACAGAGCTCGAGATACAAAACAGCTATTGCTTTTATGGTTGCTGACGCTTCTATAGTAACATAGATGCTCCCAAACTTGCTTTGGGGTTGTGCTCCGAGGAACCTATCTGCAGCTGAAAGTTCCCTGGATCACAAGCGCACTGCACTCGGGGATGTTTCTGGTCATCTGGCTGAGGGACATGGCCTCGGTCGTTTTCCCTCCTGATTGTGTGGCCAAAGGCATCCTGAGATAGCGGGGACCCGCACGTCACTAGTCCTGAAAAAGATCAAAACTCAAGTTTTGGGCTCAGCAGAATGTATATCGCACTGGCTCCTCCTAAAGCCAACCAGGCACAAGTCAAAGTGTGGTAAGGTGGGATGAACAGAGTTCATGGTGTTATCTTTCCAGCACAAAGGCACAGCTCCTCTCAGGGCAGCAAGCAGCTGGGGCTCCTGCACCTGGTCGTGCTGGTACTGGAGGATGTACTTTGCTTCCTCCGTTAAACCACACACACGGCTGGACCCCCAGCCCTGCTGAGTCCAGAGCAGCGCTGATGAAGGCCTGAGGGCTGTGCGGTGCAGGGGCCTCTGCCTGACTTCTGTGCCGTGTTGCTTGCTTGCTGTTCTCCAGCAGATGCTCTGAGCAGGTCTTTCTGGCCAATTCTACGTTCTGGACCTTGGCAGCTCAGCTCTAAGCAGGGAGCACTCCAGCTGGCTCTGCTCCCCACTTCAAGCTGCGGGCAGAGAGTATGCCCAGGTTCCCTGAGGCAGCCAAGGGCCACACAACAGTGCCTGGACAACTCTCTTGGATCTCACCCACCCACTTGTTGGGAGCCTGGCTAAATCTTGCCAATACTCCCTGGGCTCTGGGGAGCCAACGGCCCCCAGCCCTGTCTTCAGCAGCAGAGTAGGTGAGGACATACAAGCCGGGACAATGTCAGAAACACTCTCAGGTGCATATGGCCTCGGGGTGAGGTGAGCACAGTGCTGGGTGGGACAACGGTCCAGCTGTTGACCCCGGGCCTCTCTTCCACCTCCCCTCTCCTCAGCACCCCCTGGTCTTCTGTGTTGGAGACTTGAGTGCTGGCTGCATGACCCTCAGCTTTACAGCCCGGCCTGCAGGCCCGCCAGAGGCCCACGTCTTCTCCTGCCTCAGCCCTCGGTGCACGCAGAGAACAAGACACTTTGCCACCACCTGTTCCTGGTGAGATGGGCTAATGGTCTGTAGCCAGAGAGTGGCCAGAAGTTCAGAGAGCAGAAGCTGAGTGAAGCCAAGCACCACACAGAGCCCACCAGGCCAGTGCCCTGATGCAAATGCAGCACTAGAAGAGACGGCAGGATGTGGCGGGGACTGTGGATCACTGAGTCTCTACCTCGTGGGTACTCATTCTCCAGCAAGCTGGGACACAGACTGCTGAACCCACTCCCAGAGCTTCTTGTGCAGTGGGTCTGGGCTTGCAAGTGTGCATTTCCTTCTTTTGTAATTAAAAGTTTTAGCTGACCGATAATAACTGTGTGTACTTAGGAGGTACACGTGGCTTGAAAGGGCTCTCCTAATGCCCTGTGTTGGGAACTTAGCAGCCAACACCATGTATTAAAGATGCTTGAGAAGCAAGGGCTTGGGGAATGATCACATCACCTGCACCCTGCCCTCAGGAAGGGACAAGTCCATTCAGGGGTTGATGGATTAATGAGGTCATGGAAGGAGTGGCTTTGTTATAAAGCAAGCTCTCTCTGGCACTCTTTCTCAACTCACCATGCAGTGCATTTGCCCTGTGATGGTACAGCAGGAAGATCATCCTCAGATGCTACTGCCAGGCTCCTGGACTTCCGCCCCTCAAACTGTAAGCTAAGTAACCTCTATTCTTTATAAATTACCTGGTCCAAGGCATGCAGTTATAGCCACGGAAAATGGCCCAAAGTAGGATAGGACATAATGTTTTTGAAATATGTAAACCTTGGGCCAGGGATTTAGCTCAGCAAAGTCTAAGAAATATGTAAACCTTGTGGAATGAGCATACCAGACTATCTATCACCTTTGTATACTTTTTTTTGTTTTGTTTTTAGACACAGGGTTCAGCAAAGTCTAAGAAATATGTAAACCTTGTGGAATGAGCATACCAGACTATCTATCACCTTTGTATACTTTTTTTTGTTTTGTTTTTTGAGACAGGGTCTCACTATGTAGTTGAGACTGACCGAGAACTCACTATGTAGCCCAAGCTGGTCTCGAACTCACAGTGATCCTCCTGCCTCAGCCTCCCGAGTTCTGGGAATACAGGCGTGCGCCACCACACCCGGCTTATTTATTTATTTATTTTTTTGCAGTTAGTATATTTAAAATCCATCCTCTTAGCAATTTTGAAATATACAATACATTATTTTTAACTGTGGGCACCATCTTGTGCAAGAGAGCATGAAAACTTCTTCCTCTTGGGCTGGGGATTTATCTTAGTGGTTCCAGCGCCTGCCTCCTTGCCAAGCTCAAGGGCCGGAGTTCGAGCCCTGGTATTGGAAAACAAACAAATAAAAACCTTCTTCGTCTTCTAGTGGAAACTCTACATCTGATAGACATGTCCCCTCCCCTGCTCCCTGCCCCCAGCTTTTGGCAGGTCCAGTTCTACGTTCTATTACAGTAAGTCTGAGTCTTTTGGTGCAGGTTTTAATGCAAAATTTCCTGAGTTAAAACTCATAACTGCATTTAAAAACAAACAAACTTTATTAGGGACTCCATGGAATGCATCAGTAGTCTAGGCTAGGTTCACAGCCTTCCACTTTGGAGCCGGGCATTTGTGCACATGCACAGTGGGGCCCCCCAGACCTCCTGACAGCTTCGTTCACATTGGCTCTTGACCACTGCCCCATGTCCCAGGGAGCGGGGACATTCACCAGAGCCTTTATGTTTCCCTGGCTCTTGCACCTTACAGAACAAAGACTGAGTGATCTACTGAGAGAGGAGAATGAAGAGGCCAGTCATTTAAAGAGGATTATCACCACCTTCTCAGACCACATGTAATTAAATGGTGGAGTGAGCCACTTCAGTGACCTGGGTTGGGCTTAGCAGGGAGACTTGGAGACCACTGCAGTCGCAGTAGCTTTGACGAGATGACAGGGAGATTGGCTTTCAGGCTCAGAGAACAGGAGGTGACCCAAGAATGGTAAAAGCTCTCTCTCCCCAGCATGGGATTGTTGCAGGCTTACACTTCTCAGAGCATGTCTAGCTTTGGGGGTGAGCTCTAGGTGGGGCTGGATAGTGAATCCTGGTGACCCTTTCTGGCACTCCTTCCTCTAACCTTCCCCTTATAACTTATTCTACAAAGGAACGGTAACAAAATAAGTCCTACTCTTAGCGTCTTCAGGACTTTCTGCGTTTTTCAGCTTTACTCTCCGTCGAGTGACAATTACCACCAGGGAAGAAAACACAGAAAAGATGATGACCTTAGGCTTTTCTTCCTCGCTGTAATAGTTTGGATCCTAAATGTCTGTGGAAACCTACGTGTTGCAGGCACAGTCCCCACCCATCATGCTGTTGGGAGTGGTGGCTATTGGGTGGAAGGTCACTGACCTTGGGCCCTGGAAGGGTTACCAGGACGTCAGCCCCTTCCTCCTCCTCTTTCACTTCTCAGCCACCATGAAGTGAGCTGCTTGCTCCTCCACCAATGCCTTCCATGGCTTACTCCACCCTCACAGTCTCAGAAGTAACAGCGCCAACTGACCATGGACTGAGACCTCCAAAACTGTGAGCTAAAATAAACTTTTTCTGTTTTCAAGTTGATTGTCTCAGGTATCTTGTGACAGTAACAGAAAGCTAACTGCTACAACCACCATACAAACTCCAGCCAATGTAATACCAGGAACATCTTATTGCCTGAGCTGAATGAACATCAAGACGTATCGCAACAGCTGTGTGGAAATCAATCATTCGACAAGTCTTACAATAACCACATAATTATAAACTCTCCAATTCCAGGTTATTTTTAACTGTGACTCATTGATGTCCTACTTTCTGACATTTTAGGTGGTCACAAAAGTCAAATGTGAAATATTCCTATACTTCACAATTATTCTTTAATATTGATTCATATTTAAGTGAAGAAATAGAAGGAACTTTTCCATTCTTAAACTAGTCAATGAGCAAACTGTAGGTGGAGGAAAGCTCACCATTTTACTGTATTCTGTGCCCAGCGATTAGCTTTTCCCTGGGTGAGTTCCATCAAAAGGGATGCAAGGAATTGAGAAAAGATTTATTCTAGATGTTTTCTTACCCTGATAGTACAGAGGATTATCTCTGGAGAATGGAAAATTATGTGCTTAAACATTAAAAGTCAGCTGGGCGTGGTGGTGCATGCCTGTAAGCCCAGCACTCAGGAGGCTGAGGCAGGAGGATTGCTGTGAGTTCAAGACCAGCCTGAGCTACATAGTGAGTTCTAAGTCAGTCTCAACTACATAGTGGAACCCTGTCTCAAAAAACAAAAAACAAAAAACAAAAAACCCCACAAAAACCAAAAAACAAACAAAAAAATCATTAAAAGCCATAAGACTATAGGAAACTTTGATCAGAATTTGAGTGTGTGTGTGTGTGTGTGTGTGTGTGTGTGTGTGTGTGGGTGGTCTGTGCCTCAGATAGCTGGAGGGTTGGTGGAAACAGGTGCACAGCACACAAACCTGAGGAGAGGCAGTCACTGTGTCACGCCAGAAGGCCACACTTCAGCAAGTAATATCAGAGAATGTTGTGTTAGGATTCTCCAGAGAAGAGGAATCAATAGGATGTAGATGGATGTGTGGATACCTGCCTCTATCTATGTATCATCTATCTATCTATCTATCCCTATCTATCTATCAGAATTGACTCATACAATTATAGGAGCTGGCAGGTTCAGAATCTGCAGGGTAGACCAGCAGTGGTCTGGAGACTTAGGGAAAGATTGATGAATTAAGTCCAAAGACTTCACCTAGCAGAATTCCCTCTTTCCTGAAGAAATCTCTTAAAGCGGTCAATGGATTGATTGGGTTCCATCCACACCCTGGAGGACAATATGCTTTACTCAAAACCTGCTGATTTAAATGTTAATCCACCTAAAAGAAAGCGCACCTTCCCAGAACTGTCTGGAATAATGCATGACCAAATCTGTGGTTACCTTGGTCTAGCAAATTGACATGAAAATTAACTATCCCAGGTGTGTCTGCTCTGGTGGAGTGTCTACTTGATTGGTTGTGGGATCTACACAGAGGATTAGTAGAGCACACTTCTAGGTGTGCTGGGGTGGGTTCATGCAGATGTGGCTTTGGGGTCTGTATGTGGCCTCTGATCCCTTTCTTGTGCTGTTTTGCCACTCTGCTTCTTGCCCGCCATGAGGTAAATAGCTTTGTTTCACCACCCTCTTCGGCCTTAATGTTTCTGCTTTGGAACCAGCTGACGGTGGACTTCATACACTGACAATGCAAGCCAAATCAAGCCAGTCCCCTTTTCAGTTGTAGATGTTGGGTATTGAGTCCCAGTGACAGAAAACCTGACTGTACCCCAGGCATTAACTGGGTGATATTCAGGGAGGGGCTTCCAGGAAAAGCCTGCGTGTCTGGTGGTTTGACAGGGATGTCTTGTCAGATTCTAGAGTCTTGAAGGGTGGATTCTCAACCAGGTTCTTGAAATTCCTTCCACCCGCTTGAGTTGCAATGTACAGATTTCATAGCTGTATCCTGGGTTCTGGACACAGTGCTTTGTCCTGGGACTAGCACCACCTTGCTGAAATGTCCCCTGTGGGTGACAACACCCAAGCACCTAACACATGGACTGGATCACATCACAGCCACCCAGGCAAACCAGGCTATGGGACTTTTCTTTTCTGATACCTGGCTACCTGCTTACTCCTGAAGCAGAAATTCTAGGGAGGGTACAGATCTGCTTGCCATGGAAAGGTCACTGAGTCCTAGAGGTAACCAAAGTATCTGCCACAGCAGCCTGCCAGGAATGTCCAGGGTGCTTCTCTTTTGGTTTAAAGGCAAATGTCCACCCGTGTGGCCCTTCTTTGGGTTACTAAAGTGCCATTAGGACTTGCATCTAAGATGTACACTGCTGACACCTTTAACCTCCCCTTTCAGCAGTCACCACCATGTGGTAACTTCTTACTTGCAGCATGATACTCAGTGGCACCACTGAGTTTTGTCGTGTTCCATCTTTCCTTCAATGTGTGTCTCCTCCAGACTCTCCTTTACTGACACTATTTCTAGGTCTCTAATACTTCAGAAAGGTAACACAGATCCTTGAGAACAACAACAACAAAAAATTCCAGTTTTGACTTGGAGCATTACAGCTGAGACCCTGTCTTATAGGGCAAACACAAGCAAGTGATTGTCAGGGCCTGCTGTTTTCAGCCTCCAAATCTAAGTAAAGCTCCTGTGGGCTGGAGGGGACAGATCAGTTGTAGGATAAAGAAACTCTCTTGTCTGGATCTCTGAGAAGAAAACAGAGCCATGAGTAGCCAATGTTAGGGCCCTGACCATGGTGGGAACATGGCTTTTGCATGGATGAAGCCTGGAGAGGCACTGTACCCGAGTAGAAGTCTTTCCTGCCAGCATGGGGAGGTGTCATCTGGGAAGATATATCAGTTTGAATCAGAGCCCCCCTCCACTAGCTTTCTAGAGCCCTACGAAGACATTTGAAATTATTCAAGTACCCTAGCTTATCTGCTATTAGAACTGTACCAGGCACACTATAAGACATGATTGCTATCTGTTGCTGAGAGATTTTGGATAAATAGAAATGTGTTTGTCCCAGAAGTGGAAGTGGGAGTCAGGGGTGACCTTGCAGTTTCTTGAGAGACAGCTCCTCTTTGTTCTTCTATGGGCACAATGAAGCTACATGAAGGTTAAAGTCTTTGCTCACAAATCTCCATGAGGCAGCTACATTCTTTCAGCTTCAGACACCATTGATCAATATCCCTTGGACCTCAGTAGAATTTGAGTAGCTCCCCTGCCCATGAATTCAGCGCTGTACAGCTTGCAGTGGATGGGTGGGTGGGTGCTAAGGAGACTACACCTAATTCCTCTTTACCCTGCACCACAGAATAAGGCCCATTGCCCAGGTCCTTGAGTGTGTCTCGTGGAAATGTGTCCTTGTGGATTGAGTTAGCATAGCCTGGAGGCCCTACAAAAGCCCCAGGGCACAGATGATTTGCCTGAGGGAATGTGGAAGTCAAAGACAAATGTTCCTCTTTAGATGGGTTAGTGCTGAATTCAGGTCTTCTCCCAAATGAGAAGCAAGATCTTCTTTCAACCTTCTTGCTACGAAATTCCACTCATTCTGGGAAGAGTCCTACATGAAAAAGAATCATAGGGTCCAACAGCCAGAGATTTTACCAGCTTTTGGTTTATCCCCACAGCCAATGGGAAGAGAAGATGAAAGAATTACAGCAAGTGGCAGCAAAAGCCAACACGGAAACCAGAAGGCTTGGAGGGAAAAGCCTGGTCTGTAGTTTTGGAAAATGTTTGTAACCACAGGCGTAGTCTTAAGATTGGATCTCAGTGACCCGGTCTGTGAAGTAGGAATGCTGCGTGAGGCACTGTCCATGGTGTTGTGGGAGGCACAATTATAGAAAGAAGGTTTCTAGCCTGAGAGAGTCTACATCCATTAAATCCTGGGGACCTGAAGGAACATAGGGATTTGCAGTTCATTAACGTTTTCTTGTCTTGAGCTTACTTATTTGAGTTCAACCAAGTGCTATTTAGCAGCTATCATGTTTGAGACATGCCATTAGAATGCTGGGAGCTTCTGGGAGCTTGATGGGAGATTCTGGCCGGAGCTCAGAAGACCACAATGCTAAGAGTATCACAACCAGTAAAGACCAGGCCCCGGAGGTTTCAGTTGGGAAGAAAGACAGCATTGGCAGATGGACACCAGGCCATGGATGTTATGCTTCGGCAGAAAATTTGTTTTCACTGTTCAGAGAATTTGTTTCATGTTCAGAGACATTGCAAGAAACTGAGATAAGGGGCAGAGGCAAAATTAATCTGACAAAAGAAATTTCAAGGCAGTCTAATGTCGAGGCAGTGGCATGGCTACTGCTGGTGGCTTTTAGCCAGCTGTACCTTGAGAATCAAGAGCAAATGGTCAAACAAAATGATTTTAAAATGTTTGAGTATGGCTAGAAAGAAAGCTCCGGTAAAGTTGCGGCCTGCAAAGATGGAGCAGAGCAGAAATTAGTTATTGAAAAGTTTATTGCCAGGGATTTAGCTCAGTAGTTCTTCTGCCTGTCTCACAAGCACAAGGTCCTGTGTTTGATCCCCAGTACTGAAAAAAAAAAAAAAGGAAAGAAAAAAGAAGAAAAGATTATCATTAAAAGCCAAGTACTTTGGCATGGCACTCTACAGTGAGCTCCAGGGCTTCGACTTGGGACTGGATCCTTCAGATCTCCAATGCACAGGTGGCCTTTTTGCACTCTTCCACACCTGACTCTGAAGAAGCCATTATTATATGAGAGAGAGAGAGTCATCTTATGGCTAGTATAGGGGCCAAAAACATATATTGGAGGAAAGATTGCCTCTTTAATGAATGGTGCTGGGAAAACTGGCTAGCCACATGCAGAAGAGTAAATCTAGACCCATATCTCTCAGCATATACTAAGCTAAAATCAAAATTGATCAAAGTTCTAAATGTTAAAACAGAAACACAACCTACTGGAAGATAAAATGGCAAAGCTTGAGGAAATAGGCTTAGGCAAGGACTTTTTGAACAGAACTGTAATTGCACAAGAAATAACATCAGGAAGCAACAAATTGGGTCCCATCAAATGAACAAGCTTCTTTCGTCATAGCAAAGGAAACAGCCAAACAAATGAAGGACAACCTAGAGAATGGGCAAATAAACCTACTCCTCAGACAGAGGACTAATATCCGCAATATTGTATATAAAAACCCAAAAATGTTAGAACTCCCCCAAAATAAAGGACCCAGTGAAAAAGTGGGCAACTGAAATGAATAGACACTTCACAAAGAGGTAGCACAAATATCCAATGAATACATAAAAGAATGCCCAGTATCTCTGGCCATTAAAGAAATGCAAATTAAAAGAACACTGAGATTCCACTTTATTCCAGTAAAATTAGTCACTATTACGGACACACACACACACACACACACACACAAATGACAAATGCTGGCCAGGTTGTAGGAATAGAAGAGTCCTTCTACTTCTTTGGTGGGAATATAAACTAGTACAACCAGTATGGATATACTAGAAATTCCATTTGATCCAGATATTTTCCTTCTAGACATCTTCCCCAAAGAGTTAAAGATATCATATATCTCCTTGCATTATCTCTCTATCACTTATATATAAGCATATATAGCATGGATAGACAAAATTTAATACATTGCTGTTATTACTATTTAGGAAAATATGTTTAGGAATAAGAAAAAAGAAGTTGGTGTACTTATTCCTTCTTTGATGTTCTTGTCTTCATGTAGATCTGAGTTTCTAATTTATGCTGTTTTCTTTCTCCCTAAATGATTTCTTTTAATATTTCTTGCAAGGAAAGTCTATTGGTAACAAACTCCCTCAATTTGGCAGGCTTAGAATTCTAAGTTAATTTTTTTTCCTTCTCAATACTTTAACTATTTTACTCTACTCTCCTGGCTTACATGGTTTCTGAGGTGAAGCGTGTGTGTGTGCGTGTGTGTGTGTGTGTGTGTGTGTGTGTGTGTGTGTGTGTGTATACAGTAATCCGAGTGTTCTGTCAGTTTCCTGAATCTGTAGTTTTGGAAAATGTTTGGTTGTTATTGTTTCAAATATTCCTCTTGCTCCTCTTTATTTATTAAATCTCCTTTCAGTATCCTCATTACAAGTATTTATACCTTTTATAGTTATCCAACTTTGGGGCATTCTATTCTGGTTTTTAAGCCTTAATTCTGTTTGGTTTTCAGTTTTGGAAGTTTCTGTTGATATGTCCTCAAGCTTAGAGATTCTCCTTTCAGCTGTGTCCACAACTGCTAAGTCCATCACAGGCATTCTTAATTTTTATTCGAGTTTTTTATCTCCAGCATTTCTTTTTGGTTCTTTCTGAAGATTTCTATCTCTGCCCTAGTTGCCCATCTGTTCTTGTATGCTATCTATTTGTTAGATTTTCTTTGATTTTTTTTTTTCAAATTTGGTAAGTGAGATTGGTCAGTAGTTCTACTTTTTGAGAAACTGTCAGATTTCTAACTCAGTCATACTCTTGGACTTCACAGATAATGGGAAACCATTTAGACTTGGTGTTCTTTTCAGATATTAAGAAAAACTCAATTTTTCTCTACTACTTCTATGTTCATTGGTCTCATCTGGCTTTCTAAAGATCAGACTTTACAGGAGCACTTTCTGAAGGGTTATGATTTATGAGCACTGAAAGAAATGCCAATATTCCTTGTAGCTCAGGAACCAGGCAAACTGGTTTTATTGGTACAGAACTTGGCTTTCATACTTCAAATGGTTTTAGAAAGAAGTTCTTAGGAAGAAATCATTCTTCTTCACAAGTTGGTGTTACCACTTTCTGGAGTCAGAATGTCACTGATCGCATGTTATGAGTCAGATCATGCTCTCTACATCTAGTTTTTCTTTGAGAATAAATATTAACATGAATCCATTGCTATGAACATACAACAGAGGGGCTGGGGCTCCAAAACCCACCAATGGCACCCTTCAATTTCACATCAATTCAGGAGTTAGATAAAATGCCAAAAGTTCAATTTTGATCAAAAAACTTTTCCTATAAAGTTAATCATTCATTTAAAATGATGCTGATTTGTTTTGTTTCGGACCCTTGGGTTGGCATCTGCCAAATCAGCATGGTTTAATTCTGCACTAAAAAGAACTCCCTGGAGGCTTCAGTGCTGTTTCTCTCTGCTCCACTTTTGAGAACTTACAGTCTTTCACTGTTACTTGTCACTTGCTTTTCTCTAGGTAACATTTTCCACTAGAACTTTGGGGAGGCAAGCAGATGCAATTTTGATTCCTTTGTCCAAGCAAGTGACTAGCTGCTAGACAGAAAAATGTTACCATCAACAGGATTTTTAAAAAATATTATACAGAGTTTTGTTCAGGCCAGCAGTGTGGGATGGGGATTTAGGCTCCGGATTTGCCAAGATGTTTATACAGCAGGAATGTTACTTATGTAAGCCTAGAAGTGCTGCTGATGTGTTAGCCTCCCTTTCCATCTCAGCTTTTTTTCATTAACAAGCTGCTCTTCCTTTCATGATACCACATTAAGTGGCTAAAAGGAAAAGAAAAAATTGTTTACTGTATAAAATAGCCCAACTCTCCACAAAAACATCTATTTGGTTAAAGGAACCACAAAGAATTCTGGAAAACTGGGCTGAGAATTGTTTTTATGCTCTTAGCCAGGCCCCTCACTCCCTTCCTATGGCTCCCTAGAAGTGATCAAACTCATATGTGGGAAAATAGAAAATGTTTTAAAATAAAGGAAAAGAAATGAATAAACAAACAAATGAAACACCCTGTTGTGCGTTTTTCTGAGGGCTGAAATTCTCATGTAACACAAAAGTGTCCCATGAGGACAATGGTAGGTGTTAGACGTTAATAAGACAAATTGACTATACTTAATAATTATGAGAAACTAAGGAAGTATAGGATTAGAACTCACTGTGACGCTGAGGAATAAATATCTGCCTCTGCCTGTTTGGAAAACCACCAGCCAGAGCTTGCGGAGAGCACCCAGGACATTTGGGGGTGAACAGAGTCGGACACTCCCAGCCCTCCCTGCTTGCCTCATCCTCGTTTCACTGTGAATGCTACCTTGTGCGTCATCTGAGATGAGAAACATGAATCACTTTAAGCAGATGGTAGGAGTATGCCAGTGCCCAATACCAGTCTGTATTGGGTCACTCCGCAAAATGTGGACACCACTCCAAGTTAGGCTTCCCAAGTGCCCCTTCCTGTCTGTGTTGTCAACAGTGCTGGGGGTGGGATTCTCACCAAGAAGACCCTCAGGCTCATCTCAGAGCACCTATTAGGAGTTTCCCTTCTGCCCTGGATCTAGGAACATCTTGGATAAATGTTGGGATCGGGGTGCTACACTGATGTGGTTTTCATGCCATGGAGACCGAGAAGGGCCACGGCCCTGCAAAGTGGCCTTTTGCTTGAAAGGAACGGTCTTTGCAGTGTTAATTGTTGGAGGGCAGATAGAATATCAGTCTGGAAGCACCAGAGGAGTAGAGAGCCCTACTCTTTCTTCCTCAATTACTCCTCCGTCAGTATTTACTGAGCAGCTACATACAGAAGGGCTGCCGCACGGGCAGCTGGGGAGGCTGCACAGTGCACGAGTGTGCTGTAACAAAGGGCATCACTCCTGTGGCAGCCAGTGAGCTTTGCGTGCTTATTGACTGGGTCAGTTTTCTGGTGGATGCTTGTAAAGTGCCTTGACTAAGGGATGGCTTTTCCAAAATGGCACCAAAGTGCTATATGCACTCGAGGGACTGGGTATGTGGTGCTGAAGAGTGGGAATCCATAGTTTTCTGAAAGAAGGAAACATTTTTATGAGTTTGGATTTTGGGGTACATGACCAGGGCAGAAGGAGCTAAGGTGACAGTGTCCCTGGGAGCAAGGAAAGAGGAGGACCCTGGCCTCCCATGACCATGACCCCAAAGCCAGCTGCATCATATTGTGTGGATTGTCTAGAAAACCATTGCCCAATAAAAATATAATGTGAGCCACAAATGCAAGCCACATATGTTATTTAAAATGTTCAAGTAGCCACATTTTTAAAAAGCTAAAGGAAACAGTTGAAATTTTAATAATAGAATCTATGTAGTCCAATTATCTGATATATTAGCATTCGACACATAGTCAGCCCTCTGCATGCCCAGATTCTGTGTTCTCAGACTCAACCTATCTCAGACAGAAAATGTATTTTTTTAAACTTGCCCTCACTAAACATGTGCAGATTTTTTTCCTTGTCATTATTCCCTAAGCCATATAAGATAACAAAAATTACATAGTTTTCACATGGTAGTAGGTGCTATAAACCATCTAGAGATGACTTAAAGTGTACAGGGGAACATGTGTAGGGCATGTGCAGATCCTACACCATTTTGTATAAGGAACTTGAGCATCCTTAGATTTCAGTATCTGAGCAGAGTCCTGGAGTCAATCACCCATGAATAACAGGGGATAACTATAAGCAATATAAAACACGAATGAGATTTTTATTACTCTTTTTGGCACAAAATCTTTGAACTCTAGTAAGGATTTTAGACTTTCAACGCAGATCAACCTGGAGCAGCTTGTTTGAAGAGCTCAGTTGCCCACCCTGACTTGTGGCTCCCTTCTGGAACAGTACAGCCCTGGCACCTTGCTTCCTAGCATTTGAATCTTCTTTCTGAGCTGAGGGTGAGGTCTCCCATATTGGGGCAGCCAAGCGTTGCCTTGGGTCCCCCAAGGACCAGAAGTGCAGCTGGATGTTGGAAGTTCCAGGGCAGCTGAACGTAAGGGCATTGCGGGTCTTGAGAAGGTGGGTGCTCCTGTCTTGCCCTGAGCTACCCTCTTCTCAATCTTTCCAGCTCAGCCTGCAGGCCTGGGCGTTCTGGATCGAGGGAGTCAGCACTTTTCTAAGAATCTGGTGCTGTTCTCATCGGTGGAAGAAACCACCACAACTATTCCTGCAGGAGCCACATGAGTGAGCAAGGCCAGAAAGGCAGGGAACCGCAAAGCTGGGTGGCCTCCCTCCAAACGCTAATGATGACCGTGGTCTCAGCACCCTGGCCGTGTTCCAGGCATGGTGCTTGGCATTGTGTTTGATTTCCAGGATGAGCACAAGCTCCATGGGAGGTAAGTTTTTGCATCCTGCCTTGTGAGGAGGAGACAGAGACTCAGAAAGACAAGTGTCTTCTTGGATGTGGAAACTACAAATGTTGATGTCAAAGAGGCAGAGAACAAAACGGTGGTTACTGGAGATGGGGAAAGGGAGAGAGGGGAGGGATGGAGAGAAAGAGAGAGCACAGACTGTAGCTGGGTAGGAGGAATAACTTCTAAAGTTCTGTAACATAGTAGGAGAACCACGACTGACATCAACTACTTATATAGTTCAAAGTAGCTATCAGAGATGATTTTCAGTGTTCCCAACACAGTGAACAATTGCCCTGATCTGGTCATTGCACGTGGTATACGTGTACTGACATATCACGCAATCAGGGCCACTGTAAGAAGAAAGCTACTGTATAAGGCGGGGTAAAATCATGGTGAATGATGCTGCCGAGTGCCACCCAATGGCAGGCACGGCCCTTCAATGTGAGAAGTGGCACATCGACTTTCAACTTGTTTGGTGCAGCCAGTCACTTGTGAGCCACAGTGGAGGGAAGGTACTTTAAAAAGTGAATTATAAATCATGGATTGTGAACCACACATTATTATGAAATGTTGTCAATGTCATTGCAGTTGCGTGATCACACAGCTTCAGATTCTAGCTTTTCTTTTAGAGTAGGCATTCTTTTATTTTGGGGGTAACACCTATGACTCTGAGAGTTTTACCCATTTTATCTTCCAGTGAGTTCAATATTTCTACTTTAATCTGTAGATCTTCGATCAATTCTGATTTTATTTTAGTACCTGGTGAGAGACAGGGGTCTAGCTTCCAACCTTTGCCTGGGGACAGGCAGTTTTCCCAGCACCATTCGCTGAATAGGCTGCTTTTCCTTTAATGTATACTTTTGGCCCTTTGTCAAAGGATCAAATAGCTGAATGTGTCTCAGGATGCTTCTGTATCTTCTATTCTGTTCTATGGATCTGCACGCTTGATTTTGTGCCAGTATCACACTGCTTTATGGTGTAACTTGAAGTCAGGTGCTGTGATTCCTTCTGTTTTGCTCTTGTTGGCCAAGATTGTCTTTGGCTATTCTGTGTCTCTTTTGGTTCTGTATGAATTTTAGGATTGTTTTCTCTAGTTCTATGAAGAATGCTCATGGCATTTTGATTGGGACTGCATTAAATCTATACAGTTTTGGAAGTATAGCCATTTTGACAATATTGATTCTGCCTATCCAGGAGCAGGGTATATCTTTCCCACTTTTTGATATTCTATTTAATCTCCCTTTTCAAAATACTATAATTTGTGTTGTAGAGGCCAAGCCCCAAGGTGAAGAGAAGTCCAAGAAAAGCCAGCCCCTAGGAAGGAGAAGGAAAGAGTGCTCGTGAGTCGGACAGTCAGTCTCCTCCTAGCTGTCCTAGAAAAAAGAAAGTAATCCTGATAAAGGCTTTTCAGTGAAGTAAACATTGCAACTCCCCTTCATGGATAAACTGATCAGGAAATGAAATTACTCTTGTCCAAAGTCAGAATGACCATAAAACCTAAATGGGCTCAGGAGCATTTGATTTCCCTGGAGACAAAAGGAAAAGGAGAAAGAGAGAGGGTGGGAGAGGAGAAGGGACCCCGGATCTCAGCAGACAGAGGATGAGGCTGGGCCTGTTCAGCAAATGGTGCTGGGAAAACTGACTGTCTGTTTGCAGGAGATCATGGTTTTAGCACAATTCCCATCAAACTCTTGGCAGGGTTCTTATAGATACAAATGAGACTATTCCAACATTTATACAGAAAAGGAAAGAGAAAGGGCCCAGAAAACAATCTTTGATGAAGTAAAACAAACTAGGATGTGTTTGGGAGTATGGCCATCTGGGAATAGGAGCCACTTACCCACGATGAAGACTGTAATCAAGACAGTGCGGCATTGCGGGAGGGACGGGCTCATTCATCTGCGGCGTGGAGCAGCCCAGCCTCGTCCTCTATTCCCGTCCTGGAAATACTGACCCATCTCCTGAGATCCGGGGTCCCTTCTCCTCTCCCACCCTCTCCCTCTTTCTCCTTTTCCTTTTGTCTCCAGGGAAGCCAAATCTCCTGGGCATCTTCTGCATCCTGTTGGCTTGGGGTAGGGGTCATGAGGGCAGCAGATCTTTCTGCACATCCTCACTGATTTGTGGCCTTCCACTCCGTGTCCTCCAGGGCTGACCTCTGAGCCATTTCCACACCCTCCTGGGAGCCCTTTCGGCTGCTCTGGCTATTGGTCGGTGCGACTCACAGCCAGGGCGGGTCTTCAGTTTTTAGTCAAACCTTCAGCCACTCGGGAACTATGCTGATCCAGTTTAGTTGGGCGTTTCCTACTGAAGTTGACACAATCAGTTAACTGTCAACTGTCAATCAGTTAACTGTCAAAGCAAGGTGTACTTGCTTTGGCATTCCTTAATGGCTGGCTGAGGGGTTAGCCTTCCTAACCCCTAGAAGGTGGGGCGAGGGTTCCCAGAGTCTCAAGGGTGATCCCCAGGCCTCTTAGTCGGAAGGAAGCTCCTCACCATGTCACCCTACCTTTTCTGGGGCAAACCGTATTCTCCACGTGCCTTGGGTAGTGCTGAATGTCACTGACAACTCAAAGCTATTGTTTCTGCATGTGTTTCTGAGAGCCAAGTTCAAATATATGGGCTGAAGCTTCTCCTTGGAACCTCACTGGGCTCTTCTGGGTTCTCTCTTCCCTGACCAGTCAGGTCCCACCTCCAGTCTGGCTCAGAGGGAGGAAGAGCTGCAGGGCAGAGGGATGAGGGAGAAAGGGGAGCACACAGCAGGACCCGGAGCCTTCTGTTTGTCAGCAGTCTTCCTGGGGGGGGCTTTGCAAGAGGACCAAGGTGCAGAGGACCATCCTTGCTCCCCCAGCAAGTGCACTGGACTTAGATGAGTCATCTCCTTCCTATGTGGTCATGAGGTTGGGTTCTGTGCCAGGAAAAGAGGACAGCCAGGCCCACATCCTCCTGGAGCATCACGGAGGCTCCCGAGGAAGGGCTCTTGGGTGGAAGTCTAAAGGATGAGCAGGGCAGTAGCAGGAGGTGCCACAGGTGGAAGGGCCGCCAGGTAGGAGGGGCAGTGTAGCAGAAGGCCCTGGGGTTGGAGGAACAGCTGCCAGCACGATCGAGAGCTGAGGCTGGG
Organism: Fukomys damarensis; assembly: GCF_012274545.1. Taxonomy (NCBI): domain Eukaryota; kingdom Metazoa; phylum Chordata; class Mammalia; order Rodentia; family Bathyergidae; genus Fukomys; species Fukomys damarensis. The sequence continues at coordinate 7,656,608 of NW_022900919.1, read as the reverse complement.
GAACAGATGGCAGGGCCTCGGGTTTACTGGGCTTGAGTGGCGACTCGGCAGCCCCTCTCTGTCCTCAGTCAGTGCCCCATGAAGCCCAGCGGACCCAGGTTAGGCGCTCAGCAGAGGTCAAGACCACCAGTCCATGGGGGCTCAGAGCAGGTCGGGCCTCTGAGTCCCTCTTTTCTTACTGATAAGGAGGCAATGGAAGCACAGGGTGTGGAAGTGGCCTGGTCAGAGTGGACCCAGACCTTGTTTATTCTGCTCTCCTGATAGCAGCTCCCACTTTTTCTTTAGGTGCCAACCCCACCACTCTATTCCATCCTGTAGCTTTGTACGTGGATGTGAACTAGGCTGCAGCAGTCCGTGCAGTCCACCCTCTGGCCCACATGTTGGTGTGAGGATGAAGAAACAGCCTAGTTCAGTCCAACAAGCAGCAGCCTCTGGATTTTTTTCACAGCCCATGAGGTAGTCCTAGAGCTGTTCAAGGGCTGCTCCTTGGAAGAATCTGCCTGAGAGTGAATTCAAGCCAAAGAAAGCCGAGCAAAAGACTGACAGCTCCTCCATAGCAGAACATCTGGATCCAGCCATACCTGAAGCTGCTCCTCAAACTTTTCAATTACACAACCCAGTGGGTTTGTTTTTTGCTTACGATCATTTGACTTGTATTTCCATCCTTCTAACTTTACAAGTTCTGGCTCATCTAGCATCTCTGGCCAGGCCTCCTTTTCCTCATCCTTCCTGTGGCCAGTGTAAAGAACGGATGTTTCCTAAGGCTGTCCCATGGCACAGGGCCTTTCCACTTGCCTCCAACCCTCAATTAGGGGCCTCTCATTTGAGAATCTCATTTTTTCTTTCTGCACAGACTCTGATCTTGCTGCTCTGCGGTCCTGTCAGCACTTATCCACCTCAAGCCATGCAGAAGACTTGCTGCCAATTCCTGGGGCCCTGTGTCTACCCTGTATCAGACCCTGGGTACTCCAGACCCTGCAGGACGATGGGGATGGAAAGCACCATGACCTGCTGGCCAACCACCACCTCCCAGGAGCGCTCAGGCCTGCCAGCACCAACAAGCTGCAAACACATGCTTCTGGGGTGCACGGGGTTGTTTTTTCCAGGGGCCTTGTCCAAGCCAGAGAGGAGTGAAATGTGAACTCCCCAACTTGAACCATGCTCAGAGCAGCAGCGACAGTCAGGGTCCTCGGTCTGTGTGTGCTGGGAGCCAGGATGGGCAATATTCCCTTCAATGGAAACCATCTTGGGAAGGAGGGCAGGGACAAAAGGCATCATGGGCTTCCTGTGTGTGGAATACGTGAAAACAGCCTTCTTGGGGCTTGGATCCCACTACACCACCTTCTTCAGTGACTCTGATGTCCTAAGAAGTAATTTCACATCTCCAAGCCTCAGTCTGTCATCCATTAAATGGACTTCCTGCCATGGTCACTATGGAGGAGGAAGACTGTCCAGGAGTGAATTACTATGGAATTGGTGTGTGCTAAATGCTCCAAGAGGTTTTGTTTTTTTAGCAGTAGAAGCCATCTGGCAAGTAAGGTCCCACTGTTATGCCCATTCTGCAGAAAGGCTCAGCAGGCAATTTACCGGAGGTGATGACAGCTGATCAGGTCCCTGGGACTGTAAGACCAAGGTCCTGGTTAAATGGAAAGCATGTGTGATGGTTGGGCTAGGAACTGCAGTGCCTACTGGTGTTCTGGGGTGTAAGTGGTACATGGGTTTGGCTCTGATCCCCTCCAATGGGGACCAGGCTATGTGAGGAATTACTGGGGGCCAGATTCTGTGACTACGCCCCACAGTCCCAAGGCCAGTGTGATCCGCCTTGGGAAACAGAAAATATGGAAAACTGTGTGCTTTCTGGCTGCAAGGAGAATGTTGGTAATCACAGTTCTCCCATGGCAATATAACATCTGCTGAGGACAATGTAAAGAATGCTAGTTCCTTATTAATGTGGGCAGGCATCCAGGTATAGGAAAGAACCTAGTCCCTCTCAACACACTCTCAAAAAAGAGTAAAGCTCAACCTGTTCCCTATTTTTCAAAATATCTTTTCAACTGTTATCGTTCCATGAATTACACAAAACCCCTGCCCTCTAGGCTTCTTGATGGCTAATAAAAGCGTGTCAACCTTAGAGATTATCGAGTCTGCCCACTAGAGGCAGGCTCCTCCCAGTTGCTTTACAGTTTAAATATTGTCTCTGTCTCTCTTTATTCCCTGTTGTTCCCCTCTCACAGGTATCTGAGGGTCAGAATAGACCCCCAGAACCCCTCCACTGGGGCCCTGAGGCTGCATGGAACAAAGGCACTGTGGGAGGACCGGGGACCCCAGCCAGGGCGAGGGGTTGCAGACTGAAGAGGGCATTACCAGGGCTCACGGGCTAGCTGATGCTCTCTGGAAGCCTGGAGGACCTGTGGCCTGTCCAGATTGTCTCTGGAAGCCTAAGAGCTGCTATAGAAATAAATCCAGGCTGTCTGAGCCAAGTGAGAGTCAAGCCTTTGAAAGAAGAGAAAGTACAAGAAAAGCCCCAGGAACCTCAGAACAAGAGCTATCAGGTGAAGTCATTAGGAAATGCCACACATTCTCCTGGGGAGACAGAAATAATCCCGGGCCACGCCCAGTCACTATCTGACCCCTAATTCTTCATAGCTGACCCCCGGGATGGGGCTGGGATTGAAAGTGTGAGGAAGGAGGGAAAGGGGTGGCCTGAGACACAGGGCTGTGGGGAAGCGTGAGAGAGAAAGCTGGAGAGACAGAAGCAGAGAGATCGAGACACAGAAGAAGACAGGAAGGAAAGGGGAGACAGAGATGGTGAGCACTGACCAATTTAGAGCTGTGATCAGAGAAGCAAGAGGATTAGGGAAACGGGATCACACTGAGGCCCGGTGACGTGGTCTTGAGACCTTGGCCTGTGCTGGCCTGTGGCCCTGTCCTGGGGGCTGGGCAGAGCAACCTAGAACACTGGCTCCTGGATCCCACCGCCATCGCCCCCACTCAGAACAATCCTGGAGGAGCGTGGCTTCATGAAGCATGTTTTCTGAGATGGCACAGGGCCAGGCAACTGGTGTGGCTTCACCACTGAACCTGCAGCCCAGGAGGGCAAGGTCAGAGCAGGAACGGCCAAGCTCCCTGACTCTTAGGGGGGGAAAAAAAAACAGTGTGTCCCAGCTGAAGTCCCAGTCTTTGGGCCAGGCTGAGAAGGGAGCTACAGTGATGCAGGTGGCCACTCTCAGCTCCTGCTGTTGCTCTCCTTCTGGGGGCTTACAAGATGCAAATTTGGAAGGATAAGAGCAACCACTCAGGCCAAAACCCATCCATACACCTGTCCCCAGAGAACCTGGTCCTATCCTGACCTGGATATCAGGGAGGGATGAAATGCCTGCTCCCTGAAGGAAGACCTTGTAATCCCATTTTATAGATGAGGTAGACTGAGGCTGGGAGAGGAAAGGGTTTTGATCAAAGTCTGCTGATGAGAGGAGTGAGCAGAGAGATTGGAAACTGGATGGGCTTGTTCCCCACCCCCCTCCCTCTCCCCTCCCTCTTTTCTCCCCTCTCCTCCACCCCTTCTCCCGTCTTCCTCCCTCACTCCTCTATGTTTGCTATACTCTTGTTGCCTGGTATGAAGAGGAGGGAGATGGAGACCGCTGCCTGGGCTCCCTCAGCTTATGCCACTCAGCAAGCTCTAAGCCCAGCCCTTCCCCCAAGGTGACCTGAGTGAGACTCTGCTCCTCCACACCAGAGCAACCTGAGCAGGTGAGTGGGACTGAACCCAGTCGCTGTCCAGGATGTCAAAGACCCTAGGTGCAGCCTGCATCGGTGGTGCCGGTCAGATCCTGTCCCCTCCCCTGGAACTGGAAGCTGAGGCTCAGAGGGCTCCGTCCCATGCGAGGGGCCTTGGTCTCATGGGGTGCAGTTGCTGGAATTCTGATGTAGGTCTTAGGCTACAGCTGAGCTGTGTTGAACCCTGGGTGCACACGGTCCAGCTCTTTGGGCTTCTCAGATCATTGGCTTCTACAAAATGACGATGATGAGAGCCACCTTGAAGGTGGGTGACAGAGGCACAGCCTGTGTGTCCTGCCAGCTGGGCCTCCCTCTCTGATAGTGAGGGGTGGAGGGCTTCCTTGGGTTCCCTGTGGGCACTAGGGGAAGGGCTGCAGGAGTCTGAGGGCTCAGATCCTCCAAGCCCTCAGGGGTTGCCGGGCTGCATCCACCCAGCTGTGTCCATAGGACGGGAGTGAGCGATTCCCCTCCCAGCAAGCAGTGTAGTGAGCACCGTGGAACTCATATCTGTGTGGATGCTAGCAATGATTCCCCGAGGATCTGCCCCTCAGTAGAAGGTCCAGCCTGCGGAAAGGCCTCAGAGCAGTCCTGTCTGTGAGTGCCTGCATCTACGCCATCGGGCGAGGTGTGGACAGAGACCCAGCCCTGGGATCCCATCTTTCCACCACCTCAGGCCTCACCCACCTGCCTGCCAGACTTGCTCCCTCTACCCACCCTACCTGGAAGCCTGGAACATGGGTTGGAAAGGGACTCAATTCCTCCCCAACTTCTTCTGCTTTGTGGTCACCATAGGGTTTAGGGTCCAGATAAGTCCAGCATTAGATCAGCATTTCAGCCCCGGCCTCCAGGCCAAGTGCATTACAGCACTGCCCTCCTGGGATGGCCAGCAGCTGCCTGGCCTCGGGGCCGCCTGCACTGGTCCTGCCCTCCCAGGGGCTGCCAGAAGGACCCACCCAGTGCAGCCACATCCAGCTCCAAAGGCAGAGGACTCGCCTGCTGTTGGCAGAGCTTTTTCTCAGAGGAATCCGGAGTCCCCAAGTGACCCAGGCCTTCATGGATTCCCCAGACCCCACAATGGAGCAGACCTGAAGCCCCATCCTGGCTCCTGAGAGCTGATGAAGTCACTCTCCTGTGTCACTCCCATTCTCAGTACCGTACTTGCTCCAAGAGCCCCATAATTCTCACAAACTCGAGACAGATACATAGACATCGCCATTTTACACAATGAATCGGAGGCACAGATCCAGGAAGAAACATCCTCCTGGCTAGGTGTCCCAGGGCTTTGCAGTCATAGGGCCCTGGTATGGTGCTGGGATTCCACAAGAGCCAAGAGGAGGGAAGCCACCATTATTCCTGTGATACAGCCCACAGAGAACTGAGCTGATAAGGGCCATTTGCCCAAGCATGAGCCTGTGCCACCAGGGCTGATTGGGCACCCCACCACTTCCCACACAACCTTGGTGTACCTGGAGACACCCAGCCACTCACGGCTCTGAATGCTCCCATCCAGCTTTGTGGGCAGAGGGCGCCCCTCCTGGGCAGGGTTCAGTGGCCACTGTACTGGCTCAAGCACTTTATGACGCACTTGAGTTTTGAAGAACTTTCTTTAATTGAGGTGCAATAATTTGGAATTTGAGAAAAACAACCAGGGCAATAACGGATGGCTATGTTTTCATCTGTCTAGGATGGCAGTCCCACTCTAGACTCTGCTAGTGGTTTTCCCTCTGCCTACCAGTTCTGGCCAAGCTGCCATGATTGATGGAGGTAATCAGCACTCCTCTTACTATTGGCAAAGGGTGATTGGATCAGGAATGGATACAGAACACCGGCTGACCAATCAGAGGCTTCCATTCAGATGCCGGAATGATCACAGAAGCTTTTCCCCAGATATCTAACCTGTGATCAGAGCCGGCAAAGCCAGGCTCAAGGAAAGGGAGTCTAAAGGAAATCATCCCAACACTGCTTCATGGAAAACTGATCATAAAATAAAATTATTGTGATGGAATTGACTCTAGAAAATAATTTCTTCTCCAAAATAACCAATATTGAAACAATTCTGGTGAATACTTTTATATTCATGGACCGAGTCAAAAGCCCTGAGGCTTGAGATAGTGGATTCAAGATGTTCTTAATTTCATAACTAAACACAATTTCCCTCTTGACCCTCCCTCACCTGTTCCCACTCCATCACCCCTCTGGAACATTATCACATGGTTTCTTATGCGTATTGCGTGTAAATAAAATATTATTTGTAATATTTTCAAGCAACCCTTTAAGGCAGGCTACTTGGCAAGTTATGGTGAGTTTCCTTCAAGTTCATTTTCTTGAAAATAATCAAGAGTAACCAGGTTGCAACTGCTTTTAACATATTCTACACTTCCAGTTTCCCCTTCATTTGTTCCTCCTCGCAATCTGGCCAATCCTCACCATTTTGTCCCATAAAATGATCACCAAGCTTTGTGTCTCTAAGTATGAGAGTGTATTTCTGCCAGGATTTATCTTGGCCAGGCCTTCCCTGCTTGCACCAAGCACCTCTTCCCAGGGTGCAGTACCAGACAAAGCAAACTTCCTGGGCAGTGGGCACCCCATCCTTGCCATGTGGGCTGGCTGCGTTGATTCCTCTGCCCACTCTGGTACTGAGAATAGGAGAGTCAAGGTCAAATTTATCATAGGTCCAGGATAGTTTTCCAAAGCAGTTGCTAGGCATGGAAAAACTCACAATAATCATTCATTAAAGAATGGTCTTCTAAGCAGCATCACTGTTTCCCCCTCACTGGAGGCTCCAAGAACATAGTTCTCTGGCCCCTTCCCTCTGCAAAGTGTTGGGTGTCAACTTTCCACTTCTGTATTGAAATACCTGAGCTTATCAACTTGCAAACAGAAAAGATTTATTGGAGCTCACAGTTTTGGAGGTGGCAGTCCATGATCAATCAACTCTGCTGCTCTGGGTCTGTGGTGAAATAAGACATACTGATAGGAGCACATGGTAGAACAAAACCACTTACTTTGTGGCCAGAAAGTGAAAAAGAAAGAAAGATGCCAGGGCCCCACAGTTCCCTTTGAGAGAATGCTTCCAAAAATCCAAAGAGCTCCTATGAGAACCATCTCTCAAAGTTAGGTATTGTCCAAAGCCCAGGTGTGCCAGGGCAGCACACTAGGTTTCCAAGAGTCCAAACAATGGCTTTTGTAAGAGATCAGATTTATTAGGGCTACCAGGTACTAACAAGGGAGACAGGGCTCATTGCAATGTACTAGTAAAAGAAGGTCCATAAGAAGCATGTATAAGTTCAACCATACTTTCTGGGTGCATTCAGCCAATAGCTTTGCTCAGCCATAATATGCCCAGGTCAACAGCCCTGCCCAGCAAAATCCCACATGGGCCTCACACAAGGTCAATAGCACCACCAGGGAAAAATCCATTAGAGATATCCATCAACAGTTACCCCACAGGGTTAGTGGTGGACAGTGAGATGAGCTAATCAGATTCAGCTTTCTCGGTTACTGCCTGGAGGGAGTTTATAGGTCAGAATGCCTAGTGGTGACCTCACTGGCTGTCTTTGTCCCATTATCTGACCAGCATTTCAAGGAAAGGCCGACTTACCAAAGGGGCAGGAAGGCGACTACTACAGCAGACTAGTTTGCTCACCACAGCCAAGGTCTTTGTCCCCTACTTTTAAATTTTAACTGTGGTTTTTCTCCAGTCCCAGTGGGAAAGAGCTTCAAGACGCCACCAATGGCATTCAATACTCTGCATGTTTAATTGGTGGGGGAAACACATCACAGGACTCGGCTTGGTAAGGTCGGCCTCACAGTCCAACTGGGAAAGGCTGCCCGTAACTGCTCCTTGGTGCCGTGGTTGCCCTCTCCTGAGATCCTGCCTGTATCCTGATTTCTAGATCTCCTCTCTAGTTCCTTTTGGCCATTCTTCACTTTAAAAGAGTCTGTCCAAATGGGCTCCCTTTATTCTAGTGAGCAGGTGCTGAACCACCCTGCTCCTGGGCAGGCTGCTAGCTGTTTGGGAAAGCTGCATGGCCAAGGTGGCTCCTTCTCACTGGAGCTAGCACATCCTGAGCTGCTGTGGAAGGGAAACTGAGGCACAGAAGAAGCAGCTTGGCTACACCGTCCCCGGGGAGGCTGTGCTGCAGCTCTGGGTGGGGCAGAGGGGCTACCTCTGCCACAAATCTGGCTGTTGGCTCCGTGAGCTCTCTGATCTGCCCCTCACATTTTGCCAATGTGACTTTTAAAAAATGTATTTGAAGCCTGTGTCACATCAGTGCTGCTTCCTTCTTTTCTTTATGTGGCTCCTAATGTTTCTTCCAGAAAATTATTTGTGCAAATCAGGTGACCATTAGGCCACAAAACCATTTGATGATAAACAGATTGTCATCAGGGGCATAATGATATCACCTGAGATGCTGTGCTTGTGTGACCAAAATGCAATGGTTGTGTCTTTATATAATTGCTGTCTTCCGGGTACAGGATGATTTCACCTAATTGAATGTTACTGTTTAATATTTTCTCCTTGTACAAGAGATCATGTCCTTTTATCTGACATGTTTTAATAAATGTTAGCTGCCAAAAAAAAAAAAAAACACAAACAAAACACTAGTTTTCTCAGTTCCCAGGACTTTCAGAGAACATTCTGGTCTCTCTGCCAAAAATGCCCCTTGACTTGGCAAGAGTCTTGGGAGCCGAAAGGGGTGTTGCAGGGCCATGGTACCAAAAGTCCTGATTTTCCTCCACCCCCCCACCCCGTGCTTGAATGCCTCACGATCTTACTGCATCCATCTCCCGCAATGCTCCTCGGGTGGCACGTAAAGGTGCAAATTGCAGTCAGACTCCACAGCAACAATATGGAGAACAACAGATCACAACAAGCCCCTCTAACATTGTAAGCAGCCTGCTTAAAATACTCTTTCAGGCTGTAGTTAGGGTTTGTAACCAACTGGAAACGCTAAGTTTGTCGATGGCTGGGACAGGATAGGGGTTTGCAACTTATGCAAGACTTAAGACCCATTATGAGAATTATGAGGGATGAACATACACTCACTGTGCTTAGCATATACAATACCGTTGTTTTTGTAGCACCCTCCTACAAACTTGAGCAATTTCCTCCTTAAAGGAAGTCACAGTTTTGCAGTGTTAGGGGAACAGCAGAGGGTTTGGCCAAAATCTTGGCCTGAAAATCAACGTCGATGCTTGCTGCTTGAAGGGAAAGTATATAGCAAGTAGGTAAAGCTGCCAGGCAGCTCAGGGTACCCTATGCCTGGCCTTAACCATACCCCAGGTAGCAGAGTGGTAGACAAGGTGGAAGTGTGCTTTCCCTGTGAGTATGGGGAAGGCCTTGCCTAAGGGGGTCATGGCCACCCATTGATGTTGGGGGACCATAGCCACTTCACATGCTGATTGAATATGTTCCTGAGATGAATAGTGCTGTTCAGTGCCACAGGAAAGCTGCATTGGTGGAGGCCCTGCTTGTATTTACAGATGAGAAAGACATGCCTCTGCCATGGTTTCTTTCAACACAGAGGAATGCCTTCTTCCCCTTCTACCTGCGTCACGGGTAGCCACCCCTGGCTATCAGAGATGGCGTAACCGAGCACCCTCTTATTTATGTCCATGAATCCCATACCAGGTGAAAGAAATAATGTTCAGTGTGACCAAGAGATGGTAAGTTTAAGTCCAAGTCCAGAGAACCATAGTTCAGAGAGCCTATGAGCAATGGGTATTTCTCCAGTTTAACATTTACTTGTATGCCATCAAAGCAGCCAGCTGCATGTGTCCCAAACTAGTAGAGGAGGATAAAGACAGTTCACTCTATATCCAGCAGATCATTTAGTTATTATTTTTGGGACTACCACAAATACCCGGCTTTCTATTACTCTTTGTCCATAAAATTGTTTTTAGTGTGAGCATCTTGAAATTTGAATTTTCCAATGGCATTTCTGTTAAATTGGGCTCCAGATGACTCGAGACAAATTTAGGGTCTTGGAACAATCTTGCAACAGTTATCAACAGGTATTCACGTGTAAGAACCATTCCTTCATAACCTCCCGGTTCTGATTTTTGATATGGCTGACATGTGACTCCATCTTGATTTTGAAAGCTCTCATATATTCCTTACTTGCCCTCATGTCTTTATGAGGCTATCTTGAAGGCACTGCTAATCATTCGTTCTGTAGTTACATTTTTACTTGTCCCTCATTGCCAGAATGCTGTAACAGTCTATCTGGTCTCTGTTGGAATAGAAGTGATTGAGTGTCGATGCCATAGCCCTTTAAGCCACATCTGAACCACAAGAAGGTTGAGAAGGAGTAGATCTCAGGCCACATTTACCTGGAGTCCACTGTTAAGTTTGTATCTGTTCTTGTAGGTGATGGTCAACTTCTCAACATTTTGTCATATTTCTTTATTAGGAGTTAAACTTTGCAGAGGCAACAACTACAAAGTTGTAAAAGGAAACTATAAAGCGAAAGCAACCAGAGCAAAACAAATTCTGTTTGTATGTCAGTATTGAACCAAGAAACAATTTTTGGTTATACCAGATTTTACCAAAGATAATTCAAGGAAAAGCCAATTTGTCTGTAGTACTCGTTAGATCCTTTTCTGTGAATCTGATTAAAAATCCTTCAGAGAAGAGTCAGAATGCGGATGACAAAAGAGTTAGAACAGCCAAGGTTAGAATTCTGATGAGTTTAGCAACTGACAAGATAATTCAGTTATTATATAGCATTTTAAAATAACAGCCATGACTGGAAACATTGTTTTGGGGCCAGCATCTCTCTTTTGTTACAGATATATTCCTTAGATGATTAATATCCAGTTTTTTTATCATTACACTGGCACATACCTGAGCAGGCTATCATCACTGACAAAAAAAAAATCAAAGGGTAGCTTTGGACTTATTATTTGATATATGAATGAACTTATTATTATTTAGTCATAGCAAAAAGGCACAGATCAAGTTTTAGTTAGCAAGACTGTCTAAATGGCAGGTTCCACTAAATAATCAAAAATAACAACAGCAGAAAGCATAAAACATTAACTTGAAAAAAAGTCACAAAATCTTTGGTTCCCAAGCCACTTATAAATTTTGCTAAATGAAATCAGTGTAAAACATAGAGAATTAGATTCTACTTTCCTATCAGCGCACAAAAGTTTGGTTTTAGGAAACTTGAATCTTTTAATTGTAATCAACTTGACTACACATAAAATTTCCTTTCATATGTTTCCTCTTCTACAAATATTTTTCTTACTTAATGTAACCTTTTTTACATTTCCCTTATCATTTTTTGTCTTTTTGGGGGCCATCTATCACTTTACTTTAGGGCAAAGTCTCATTTACCATACAAAACCCTTCCTCAAACACAACTTTCTTTAATTCCCTCTCTCTCTCTCTCTCTCTCTCTCTCTGATCTTTTTCTGTTGTATGCTTGCAGCCACTTGTATTTTAAAAGGCTTCTGTCATATTTTTTCTTGGTCTCATAGTTATCGTATTTCAGCTGGGGCTGACAAAGCTTCAAGGCTTCACATGACCTTCAATGACAAAATTATCTTGGTACAAGCAGAAAGCAGCAGAAGAAGAGCAAGTTAACCCTGTAAATGAAATGTCAGAATGATCCTGAAGCCCTTCACAAAACATGTTTTAGGAATGTCAACTAAACAAAAACATCAGTTTAAACCATAGAACTCAAAAGTAAGTGTACCAATCAGCCAGGATGTACCCTATGGGCTCTCTTTAACTCCGCCCAGGCAGCCAGGAAGGCGTATTTCCTCCTCTCCTCTGTGGCATCCGCAGACAGGAGGCAGCCTCAGCCTTGCCATGCCCCCAGGAGCCAGCATGGCCCGTGTACAGCCCAGCAGCCACCTTTTCCCCCTGATGCCCAACTTTGCAGTCTGACTCACTCTCCAGATGTCCAGCTTGAGCTCAGTCTGGTGGCCTGGACTCTCCTCCTCTGCCTGTGTTTCTGTCGGTGTCCACACCTAGCACTGGCATTTTAACACATCCATCCCACTCCTCCTGGTCCTGCAGCAGCTTGGCGTGGGCTTCAGCTTAGAGATCAGCCTCAGCTACTGCGTCCAGGAGGAGTGACCGTTCCAGGTCCACTGCAGCTTTACATGGATCTTTCTTTTTCTTTAAATTACATTGCTCACTGACAATATTTCTGCTAATCTCGGGCATCGCCTTACTCCAGTTGTCACTTTCCCTGCATGGAGGTGGATGACCATCCCAGGACTTCCCCAGCTTTTATCGCTTTTTTAAATGCCATAATCTTAGCACTCAGGGGAGTCTTTCCAGCCTCCTGGCAGGCTTGCCAATTATGTTGCCTAGAGCTCAGGTGTCTGCGGCAGGTACTGGAGTAGGTTTCCAAAAGACTGAAGAAAATACCTGGAGATGGCTTTTGTGAGAGGGAATGCGTATTAAAGCTCATTAGCAGGGAAACACAAGATTAACGGTAGCTGACTAACGAGGGAGGAAGTGTTCTCAAGTGTGAATGGGCACAACCACACTTCCCAGCCAAGTCTCACAGGAGGCATGCTCAGGAAACACTCCCACCCCATCGCAACCTATGGAAGGTCAACAGCCCTGCTTTGCAAAATCTCACAGGACCACATAAAAGACCAGCAGCACCACCTAACAACAATCCAAGAGACGTGTACCAGTGGGTAGCATCACCCAGAATGTTTGATGGCAGCAGGTTGGGTGAATTTTCAGATTCATCTTTCTAGTTTACTGCAGGGAGGGGGTTTAGAGATTAGACTACCTAGCAGTGACACCACTGGCTCTCTTTGTTCCGTTGTATGACCAGCTTTCCAAGGAAAAGCTGACTTACAATACAGATAAGAACACAGTTACATTCATCATTGAGATCTTGAACCTATACATGACTTTTCAGGTTCTTATTTTTCCCTATTCTCTAGCCCTCCCTCAGCCCTTCCATCCTTCCCTGTTTACAGAGACATTGTTTCCATCTTTCTTTGTCCTTTTCACAATTTTTTTCTTTTCCTTTTTTACCTTTCCCCTACCCCTCCCACTTCCTTTACTATTTTAGACTTTTCTTCCTCTTACACAATATTAATTATACATTTTAATCCTTATTTACATGTTTACTTTTTCACACCAGAGAAACTGCTTGGTATTTATACATGTGTAACATTAATTTCACTTGAGTATGGCCTCAATGTGCATCCACTTAGCTATAAATCTCTCTAATTTCTCATTCTTTATGGCTGAGTAGTACTCCATTTTATATATATAAAAAAACCACATCTTCTTTATCCAGTATCCAACTGATGGGCAAATGGGTTGTTTCCAAGTTTTAGCTATTACAAACTGTGCCACTATAGACATAGGTGTGCATACCTCACTGTGATATGATTCTTTTAATTCTTTTGGAAAGATACCCAGCAGAGGAATAGCTGGGTCAAATGGGACCTCTAATCCTAGTTGTTTGAGGTATCTCCATATTGATTTCCACAGTGGCTGCACCAGTCTGTACTCCCACCCACAATGGAGAAGGGCTCCTTTCTCCCCACAGCCCCACCAGCATTTGTTATTGGTTGGTTTCTTGATAGCAACCATTCTTGCTGGGGTGAGGTGGAATCTCAGTGTTGTTTTCATCTGCATCTCTCCAATGACCAATGATGTTGAACATTTTTTCATATGATTATTTGCTGCTTTTACTTCTTTGTCTGATGAATGCAACTGTGTTGTATACCAGTATGTACCAATACATTTAATAAAGATAAAGAAAAAACAATACAGACAAGAAGGCAGCTCCCATAGACAAGTTCCCAGCAATCTTTAGATAACACTTATCTGGACATTCTGGTCCCTGTCTGCTGAGAATGCCCACTTGGCTTTACAAGAGTCTTGGGAACAGAAAGGGATGTTTCAGGGACATGTTATGAAATCTTTTAGTTCTTCTCAGGAATGATACACTCATTCCACCTCTCAATAATAGCAAGCTGGGGGCAAAGACTTAGCCATAGGGACCTTTGGAGGACACTCCAGACCCAAACTGCAGCAGGAGGCACTCAGGAAGCGAGACCAGCAAAGCCAAGTACAGAGCCTCCAGGTACCACACTGGAGGCTGGAGTCCCTGATTTCTGCCTTTGTCCACTTTTCCAAGGGTTTGAGAGATTTTTCTGATGTTCTTCACAGCCCTGCCCACCAATGACTTTTAACAAAGACATACAATGGGTAACTTGGCTTATTGTCTGGGACTTTGTGAGAAAAGGGACAGAGATGGAGATGGAGTGAGAGAGACTCATGCGTACCGCGGAAAGCAGGAGAGAGGTCTGGCCTCACTAAGCAGCCTCTTACACCAGAATACCCAGAGCCAATTTCAGAGATGTGTAGTTGTGTGTGTGTGTGTATGTGTATGTGCACACTTGTGTAGTAGGAGGTTGTTAGGCAGATCTGAGGCACAGAGATGGGCTTCAGGACTAGAAATGCCCAGGAACCAGGAAGTGTCCCTGAGCCCTGTCAGTCATCCCAGGATTAGCAGGGGCTGGGAAGAGAAAAGAAGCAGCTGGGCCAGGTTTGACAGGCATGAGGCGGGGGTCTCCCTAGACCTTAACCACATTGAGCAGTATTTTCCTACTCCATCCTCGCTGTCCTATGAGACACAGTCCAGAAGCCGGCTCGTTCCTGATCATGGCAGAATGCTCCTATAATTGCCAAAACTTTTCAAGCTGCTTGTTAAACACAGATTTTATAAAATAATTGACTCATAAGCTTACAGTGAGATAAACTGTATTAAAAACAAATATTCCAAACTCATCAAATATGTGGCTTCCTAATTATTTCACTATTGAGTTGATTTACAATCTGTATGGTTTTTATATGATGAAAATACCATGTAGTAGGTACCTTATAACACCACACATATGTCTGTCTCAACTACATGGTCAGGGCTACCAAGGTTGTGGGAGTCCTTACACCAGAGAAATGGGCAAGCTGCAAGCTCTGTGGGCCAGAGACTTCCCCACCCAGGGCTGCACTTGTCCTGGGGAGGACTGGCTGTTACCCACTCACCAGGGCACTGCTGACTTGTGGTTCCAGAGTGAATGACTATATTTGCATGCTCCAGCCTGCCAGCGTGGCCTGGATAAACAAGGTGAAGCTCAGTCAGTACCAACACTTGCCCTGTGTTCCAGGGCACTTGTAATTTAAAGCCGGTTGTCCTTCTATAGGGGAGTTTTCCCAGGAAGCTCTGTGGACAGCAGAACTCTGAGGATGCTTTGGTCCCTTATATAACATGGCACAGTATTTGCATCGAACTTACCCATTAGCTTCTAGCGCACTTGAAATCATCTCTGGATGACTTAGAGTGCCTAACGCAACGTAATCCTATGTAAACAGTTACTACACTGAATTGTTTAGGGAATAATGACAAGAAAAATACCTGTACATGTTTAGCGCAGACCATTTTCTCTTTCAAATACCCTCCATCCTAGATTGGTCAAGTCGGAGGGTGTGGAACCCACACATTCAGCACAGACTCTTTTGCCCTCTGGCCAGACTGGGGGACCTGCATGGCTTCAGAGACTGTGTCAGCCTCGTCGAGTCCACCGTGAGAGGAGTGAATGGTTTCCAGACTTTCATCCCTCTGTTCTCCCCAGCCTCAGTAGCACCACACTCTCTCCTTTGTCCTTTAATTTCACTTTTCGTCTCCCAAATTTGGGATGTAATGTCGCAAGTTATTTACAGACATAAAAATCTAATGTTAAAATCCACAGGGAAAAAGAACCAGTCTTTTTCCAGGGCCTGATCTGAAAATTAAATAGTAATAAAACCCCCAAATTGTAAGATGTCCACCCCCTAAAATATGTGGCTTAGTTAGAGCTTGAGAATCGAGTGACTCACAAACCATGCAGCTGGTGACCCCCCTTCAAGCTAATTGAATTTTTAAAAAATACTAGAAACCTGGTCTCTCCAAGAAGCAAACTTTGTGTATTTCCTCTCCCGGGGCTCAAGGCTCACTTGGCCACACGAGACATATAAAAACCCCATTTGGAGAATCACTTGCTTCCCACATGGCTCCTCAGTCAGTGTAACTGAAGAAACACAAGCCACACGCCCAGCTCTGAACATCACGACCGGAGCACCTGGGAGGAAGACCCGAAGATGGAGGGGTGGCTCCTCTCTGCATTTCAGCCCCTGAACTGGCTTCGTACGATTCAAAATGCATTACACACACACACACACACACACACACACACACAAACACACACACACACACAAACACATGCGCGTGTGCTCATACATACATTGAGGGCAAAAGGCAGGCCATAAATTCCAGAGAACAGTCCACAGCCTAAAAGGCTGCCGGGAGCCAAAGTGGGGAGTTGGAGGGGGCAGACGAAATGTTAATAATGTTTACCTCTGAATGGGAGGCTCAGGGTCTTGACTTTTTTTCCTTTCTAGTTCTCTGGATTTCCCAAGCCCTTCATGATAAGAAAATACGGCATTTCTGTTACAATTCTGGTGCAGGACTTTTTTGCTTGAGTGTTTGTCCTCTCCTGAGGGTTCCTGGGCTGGGGTCATTTGAGGCTTCCTGCATGGACCCAGGCTTTGCTTGTACCTGAACCAGCAGCCATGAGCAAGTTCAGTGTGCAAACCCAGCAGGATGACTGTTTTTAAAAGCCTGGCTGGTTCAGCAGCACCAGTGTTTGTGAGTGACCAGGCGTTTCCACAGCCACCAGTAGCAGATGGCACCTGGATGTGACACTCTCTGTGACAAGTGCTGCTAAGCACCAATCCAATCACTGCTCTAGTTGTCACCATGGCTGATAGCTTTGACATTTTAAAATTACATTCTGATCCTGTTTGGTGTATGAGAAAGCCCAGCAAAATTTTAGTTGGTTTCCTGACTCTCTTGCGGCTCAGTGGCATGCGGTCTGGACCTGAAGGATGAGAGGTGGTGACAAGCTCTGCTGGATCCACCCATGCCCGCTGTCTCTCTGCTCCTTCCTGCCCACAAAGTGTTGAAAAGCCCGGGGCTGTTCAGCTGCTCCATCTGAAGCAGGGCTTGCATTCATTGATATGGCCTCAGATGTGACTTCTCAAAGCTAAAAGGGCCCCTTCCCCAAGGTGAGTCAGCTCTACCTTTAGCCAAAAAGAAAAGTGCTCTTCTGGCTTGGAGCTTTAGCCTCTGTAGCTCTAGGACTGTGGGACTCAGAGCTGCCTGGACACACACTTGATGAAGGACCCTCTCAGTCCCTGGCCCCGGCCTCCCAAGTCTTACTCGGACAGGGGGAAAGTGTCTGAGATACGGCCCATACTCACTGCAGGCCTCATCATGGCTTATTCATCCCTCCAAACAAGGCCTCCAGTGCAGCAAGGCTCCATGTGACTGTGCGCATGCTTGGGAAGAAGCAAGATGGCAAACAAACAAACCAACACAGATGAAGCGACTCCCACCAGCAGAGGACCAGAAGAAAACAGTGCTGGGTAGTAGTGGAAATGGAGAGGCCCTTGGTGAGGGTGGGCAGGTAAGGCATCTTGTCCTGCGGTAGATGGCCTGAAAGGGACCTGATAAGGTGAGACTGTAATTCTAAAGGGAAGGCTATCAGGCAGTGGAAATAAATACCTAAGCCCCATAGTAGAAATCAAATAATAGCAAAGACATTGTCTAATACGCTGGGCACTGCTTCCAGTTTTTACATGTTTTACTTGCTTAATCCTCACAGTAACCCAGAGAAATGGGGACTATTACGGTCTCCCTTCTGTGAATGAAGAAACTGTAAGCCGGAGAGGCTAGGTCATCTGGCCAGGCCACTCAGCAAGAAAACCAGCTCTTACTCTCTGAATCCAAATTCTAGATTTCGGGGTAACAAACATTCACTTCTGCTTCATAGGAGTGAATTTCAGCTTTTGATGTCCAGTATCATCATATTATACTATGGTCTCCTTTGGGATAGGTAATCGGGTCAATCTTACTTTGCCATAATTCCTGGATGACAACTGATAAACATTAAGTCAATTATTTAACCAGCTAAAACCCCTCATTTGTGTGGGCTGATAGTGTGGGTGACCAGCTGGACGCTGAGAAACCCTAAGTCCTAGAATTTGTTGAAATTGCAGCTTTATACTTGTCTTTTAAATAATCAGTTTGTGATATAATTCACATGCTCTAGAACTTCCTTGGACTACAGTCCAACGGCTTTTAGTACAGTCACAAAGCTGCTCATCCTTTACCAAGTCAAGATCACAACATTTTCATCGCTACACAGACGTCATACTTATTAGCAGTCACTTCCCTCCCCAGACATAGGAAATCATGAATCCACGTTTTTACCTCTGTGGATTTACCAGGTCCAGATATTTCATGTAAATGAAATCATTCCGTATTTATCCTTTCGTGTCTGGCTTCTTTCTCTTACCACAATGTTGTTGTAGTGTGTGTGCACGCTTCCTTCCTTTGAATTGCCAAACGGTATTCCACTATGAATATGTCATACTGTATGTGTTCATTCACCCGCTGATAGGTTGTTTTCACTCTTAGGAACAATGCTACCATGAACACTCTTGTGGAAGCCTCTGAGTGGACAGATACTCTCGTTCTTTTGGGTACATTCTCAGGAGTAGAACTGCTGGGCCGCAACATGGTAATGAACTCCACGTCGAACCAACCGAGGAATTAAGTGCGGCTCTATTATTCTGATCCTCCTTGGAGAATTGCACTCACAGCTGACTGGTGCCTTTGATGCCAGCCAGGGAAGGAGGGATGCTCTTCTCACAGAGTTGATTGGCCTTTCTCTCTCACCATGTCTAGACGATCGGAAACCTCTTACCCTGCAAACGGATGGAGATGAGGGCCTCTAAGTCACGTCATTTTATGACCAAACAGGACTGGGGAGGTTGACAGTACTGTTTTGCTGCCCCTAGAACAGTAAGTCTACACACAAACACACACACACACACACACACACACACACACACACTCCACATCTGGGAACTCACACCCTTGAAATTAGCCATGTGGCTCATCCTTGGTGAGAAGAGCTGATGGATGTCAATGGACCTCTGCCTTCAGAGCTCAAGGAGCTTAGCTGCTACTTCTCAAGGTCAAGGCCACTCTGCTTTGGTCCATCACTGTCTGCTGTTGAAGGTCCATGGGAAGGGCAAGGACACTACAGACAGCTGTGTCTTGGGCAATCCAGGGAGAGGTTTCTGATTGTGGGCACAGGGTACCAGAGCCCAGAGAGGCCAGCATAGGCTGGGCGGGCTCTCCTCTCCCCACCTCCACCCAGGGCCCTGGGAACCCTCATATCTGCCCACAGGGAGTGGGCCTTGGCCCTTGAGGAGGAAGTGGGCTGGGCCTGGCCAGGTGCTCGCCCTCTTCTCTCCAGAGTCAGGCAGGCTTGGATGACGGCAGGCTTCCAGGTGGGAAGTGCAACATCCTGGAGTCTTAGGGGCCCGTCCAGAGATCCAGATGTTCGGTGTCAACAGCCCCAAAGCTGGGTGATTGAATCTGACACTTTTTTTTATAGCATGTAGGCACAGCTGTCCAAAGGAAACTCATCTGCATTCATTCCTTCCCTTCTGGCTCAGGAGTGTTCAGAGTTCCGATTCCAGGCAACATTTGGCAGCTCATTCTTCCACTCTTACGCTGGGAAAAGCCCAAGAGTCCCCCCAAACCCATAGGAAGGGGGGAACACCAGGGCCCTGGCCAATTTTAGGGAGGGTGGGAGGGGGTGTGGATAAAATCAGTTGTATGGAAGAAGGGGGATCCTGCACTAGATAGGGGTTCAATCAGATAGTGTTGTGGTCACTCTCTAGTCTATGCTTCTAAGACCCTAGCACAAATTTGTCACCCGTCCCTAAAAGGCTAGGGACACTGCCTTACGAGCTTTCAGAGGGGGCGAGGAACAGGGAGAGGGGTGGGCCTTTTTTCTTCCTAGCTATTTTTCTCCCAAGCAGCCCAGCATTCTTGGGGGTCCCCAGCCCCACGGAAAGGCTGTCTGCCTTTCCCAGGAAACAGCACGCAGTCTGGACCTCTGCAGCTCTCCTGCCCTTTCTATGCCTGTCTGGCAATCTTCATCGTATTTCCTGGCTCTGCTCCAGCAGCCCTCCTCCTCACAGCCTTCCTCGGGCCCCCAGGAAGGAGACTGCCCTGCCCGCTGCAGGCCCGTGGGCTGGCGTACACTTCCGTGGTGGCTCTGTCAGCCAGTATTTCTCCCCACGGACAAGGCTGGCCACTCAGCAAGGCCCAGGCCTGACAGCCGAGGCTGTGCTCCCAACAGCGCCTTGTGGGGGATCCAGTTTGCAGTGCCCTGTGCCACATAGGCATTGGGTGAAAGGTAACTGCCTTGTTCCTGATGAGAGCTGCTTTTTAGCTTGCTCAAATGAAGACAGCTCAGGGTGATCTTCAATGGTTCCCTTGACCCTGCATGCCTGCATCTTAGACCCCCCTAGGCAGACACAAACCGACCCTCAGGAACCCTATGTAATATCAATGGACATCCCCTTGCTGCTACAGTTTGGATCTGGAGTGCTCCCCTAGCACCTGGGTGTTCAGGCTTGGTCCCCAGCCTGCAGTGCTGTTGGGAGGTGAGGAACCCTTAGAGGAGAGGGCTAGGAGGAGGAAGTGAGGTCATTGGAGGCATGGCCTTGACGGGAACACTGGGGCCCTGGGCCCTCTCTCTCTCTCTCTCTCTCTCAGGTGCTCCCATCATGGGTGCTACCTCAGGCCCAAAGCTCCAGGGCAAAACTAGACAACCATAGACTGAAACTCTTGCTTCATTAACTTGATTTTGTCAGGTATTTGGGACTGTGACAGAAAACTGACCAACACATCTGCTCTCCAGAAAAGTGGAAGGGGCAGCCTGCAGGCACACGTGTTTGGGACTGTCCCCAGCCTTCCTCTTCATACTCCACAGTTATATCCCCTTACTTTGCATTTCCTGTCGGTTTGTTCATATCAGCTCACTTAGTGAAATCAAGTGTATTTTAGTTAAGAAACATAAATAGCTGGTTGTGGTGGTACATAACTCTAATCCTAGTACTCTTGGAGGCTGAGGCAGGAGGACCACAAGTTCAAGCGCAGCCTGGGCAATTAGTATCTCATTGAGACCCTTTTTCAAACTCCCAACCCTCGGTACCTCAGAATTTGACTCTGTTGGGAGATGGGGCCTTTAAAGAGGTGATAAAGTTAAAATGGGGCCATTAGAGTTGGTCCGGCTGACTGCGTACAGACGCACCCACAAGGGCCATGTGGAGACACAGGTAGAGAGTGGCTGTCTGCAAACCACAGAGAGAGGCCTCCGAAGAAGCCAACTCTGCCTGCACCTTGAGTTTACACTTCCGGCTCCTAGAATTGTGAGAAAACAGGTATCTGTTGCTCAGGCTGCCCTGGCCAAGACATTTTGTTCCAGCAGCCCAGGCCGGCTGACAATCCAGCCTTCGGAGGAGTATGGCCCAGGAGCCATCTTGCTCTCTTCATCTGACCCTTCCAGAAAGAGGAGCCGCGCAGACCCCTTGAGCTCAGCCTCCCTTCTAGATCCAGGGTGGTTGGTGACATTACCTCCGTGAATTGCTGCGGCCAAGGCAGATGGCTTCCAGAGAAAGGGGCTGCAGCAGATCTGTCACGGGCCTAGTTGCACACAAGAAGCCTGAAATTCAGAAATTCGCTCGCCGCCCAGGCCAGTCCAGGCCACCCCGGGGAGGGGTGCAGGCCTGTGCGCACGCGCGGATTTGCTCTGTGCCTTTCACCGCGGGGCCCTGATCGCACCCAGAGCTGCGGCACAGGGTGGGCTCCTGCGGGCTGCTGCTGTGCTCCCCTGCCTCGGCCCCTCTTCTTGCCCTGTTTGAACGTGCTGCTTCATGGGCCAGCCTCAGCTTCCCTCCATCCTGTTGCTAAATCCTCATTTGGCAATCGAGACTGACATGACTTTTCCATAGAAACCCTCTGTGGTTTTCTTTCTCTATGTAGAAACTGTGCACCTTTTCTGTTGCCATAACAGATTTCTCCAGGTACGCTGAACATGGGCTCCAGCACCACACCTGCTGCCTTCCCCACACCCACTCTGGGAGTGCGAGAGCCAAGACCCACAGAGCTGCCCGCCCTCCAGCTCCCCCACCCCAACTACTGGTGAAGACTGGGCGAGCGGTGCCCCCGGGGAGGCATCGAGGCGCAGGGAGCAGGCTGGCCAGGATCTAGCACTTGGGCCTGGGCCTGACTCATGGTTGGTTGGTGTCGAGTGGCCTCAGGTCGGTGCGCCTCGGCTTGATGCCCAGTGGGCCCAGCCACGCCCAGCCCCGCGTGGTGGGTAAAGGAGGTGAGCTACATGCCTGGGCTGCATGCGCTAAGACGCCCCAGGATGCCTCGATTGCTTTTCTTTTTCTTTTCTTCGCCCCCACCTCGAACCCTTCCGGCATCCAGGATCCCTATCCTCCCCATCCTCGGAGGAGGTGCCCGTGTTGCTAAGGAGAAGTCACTCACTCCAGGGATCTCCCCTGGCAGTTCCCCACCAACCTCTGGAAACTCCCTCTCCTGCTTTTCCTGCCGCGGAATCTCCAGAGCCTCCTCTGCCAGCAGGCTTCGCAGCCCCCACAACGAGCGGCGGGGCAGGGAGAAAGCCAAGGACCTGAGGCAGGGAGCCTGGACCAGCCGGCTGTCCCCGTGTCAGGCCTGCAGCAGCTCTGGGGTCTCAAGGAGGGGCTGCACACTGCGTGCCTTGCGTCTTCCTAGGAAAAGCATGCTCTCCTCTCTGCTGAGATCTCACCAGAGCCTTTGAGCAGATGACAGAAGGCGCCTCCTGTGGGCAGCAGCTGCCTCTCAGAACGCATGGCCAGGGAGCATGGGCTGGATCTCCTCTGTTTCCCTCCCAGCAGGAACCTTTGACACGACTGCACAGAATGGCCCTAGGTGACTGCCGTTTAATCATCACCCAAACAAAGCGTTTTTAGAAAGGGAATGCAGCTCGCTCTGAGAGCAGGGCACTGGGAGATGAAGGCCTCTTTGCTACATCAAGACGTGGTGGAGGGCTTCACATGGCAAGGCGGGGCAAGCACATTCTCTGGAGTCACCTCCCTCTCTGCTCCTCTCCCTCCTTCTCCCTTTCCTCCTCTTCCTCTCTCTTTTCCTTATCCTCCTCTTCTCCTCCCCTTCCTTCTCCTCCTCCTCCTCCTTCTTCCTTTTCATCCACTTATTTCATCATGGTGAACCCACCCTCCTGGCCTTATCTAGTCCCAATGAACCCCACCCTCAGGAATAGTTAGAAAAATTAGACAGAACCACAAATCAGTAAAAATGTGGGTGAACTGAACACCACTATCAGCTATGCTGATCAATTGATACTTTCAGAATATCCCTAAAAAGTTCACACAGTTCATTCATCAAGATATATGCTAGGTCATAAAATGAAACTAAATAAATTTAGGATTTAAACCACATAGAATGTTTCCTAGCTGGATGTGGTGGCGCATACCTGTAATGCCAGCACTCTGGGTGACTGAGGCGGGAGGATCACAAGTTCGAGCTCAGCTTGGGCTACTTAGTAGGACTTTGTCTCAAAAATTGAAAAGAGCTTAAGATTTAGCTCAGTGCAAAAGGTTTGTGTTCAGTCCTCAGTACTGAAGAAAAGGAGGGAGGAAGAAATTTCTTGGTCACTATGGAACTAAACTAGAAATCAATAGAAATAAGATAGCTGGGGGAAAATGTTGGAAACATAACATATTTTTAAGTAATCTGTGGGTCAAAGAGTAAATCACAATGAAATTTTTAGGATATTTCAAGATGAATGATAAAAAATTAGTAGCATTTTAACCTAATAATACAGTTGGTATTACTAATTTGCTGATAAGTAATTATCACTAATTTGATAACATTGGTAATATTAGCAAATGTGATCCGGAAGTTATGAAACGGATACCATTCCATGACCAAATGGAATCATCACAGTTTAACATTAGAAAGTCAATTTAATCCAACATATTAACAGACCAAAAGTTAGAATAGAAAAAAGAAAAAATTCATCTCAATCCATACAGAATAAAAATTTAACAGAATTTAAAGCCTATTTACATTAAAACTCTTAGTACTAAACAATGTAAGAGATTGTCCCTAATCTGATCAAAAGCATCTATGAAAAAACTTTTCATAATATCATATTTAGCAATGGAAAACTGGATACTTTTCCCCTAATCTGAGGAAAAGTAACTCGTTTAGTTGATAATTTTGCTGGAGAACACAGACATTCCAACATGGCTAGAACAAAAGACAAAAGATATAAATATCCTGCAGATAATATGGCCATTTATGAGGACTATAAATACTAGAAATAGCAAGGTCACAAGATCAAAGCTTAATATAAAAATGTGTTGCAGTGAACAAATGAAAATTAAAATTTAAAATATATTCTGGGCATGGCGGAACATACCTGTAGTGCCAGAGTTCTGGGAGGCTGGGGAAATAGGATCAGAAGTTCAAATCCAGCCTGGACAACTTAAAATAAATAAATAAATAAATGGACAAATAAATTTTAAAAAGGGCTGAGGATATAGCTGAGTAAGAAGGGGTTGAATTCAATCCTCAGTACTAAAGCCCCCAAAAATCTTTTCATTTATATTATCATCAGAAAACCTCACATATTTAAAAATAAATTTAACAAAAGACATGTAAGACTTCCATACAAAGCTAAGGGAATTAAAGGAAAACTAACTAAATGGAGATACAGTCCAGTTTCATGAATTCTAATTTTTTTAAAGGTGTAGTAACCAAAACCATATGTCATTTGCCTAAGTATCTAGAGACATATTAATGGGACAGACTACAATTCAAAGTAGACACACATTTATCCAATTGGTTCATTTTTGTCAAAGATGTCAAAGCATCTACAACAGGAAAAGAAAATTTTCTCAACAAATAGAGCTAGAACAACTGGATATTGTCAACTTTAAGAAAAGAGGACTCTCCAAGAAGGGTCCCACATGGCTAACTGGGTCTAAAATTCAGAGTGGAGCCTAAGAGCCATTTGCTGGCTGTGGGGGTCACACAAGTCCTCTGTGTTCCTGGGAGAACCACACAGTGTGCCCCCTGGTTTTTGCTGGGGCCTGTCCCTATTTCAACTGATAAGATAAAGCCCTGAGACAGTTTCATTTTGCAGTCCAGATATGACCAATGAAATCTTACTTACAGTCACATTTCAGTTTCAACCAATCAGAACTGAGAATAGTTGTGTTCTTCATTTACATAAAACTAATTCATCCACATTGAGTACATTCGCACTCCTTATTTGCATAAGTGGACTGGTGTGGGAATCTGGGTGGGAGCTTTCTCTAGGAAGACAGCCCCTCCCTTTGTTTCTTCATGTAAACCTACTTTCCTTCCGAACCATGGGCTGTTACTCTCCATTTTGCAAACTGCTTTTTCTTTTCTTCTTTTCTGCATCTTCATCTTTTTTTTTTTTAAATAAAGCCCCTTGGCTTGAATTTTTTTAAATTTTGTTGACAGTATCTGGATAGGGAAAATTTTTGAACATTATTTTTGCTTTATACCATAGATTTAAAAAGCCAGTTTGAAATGGACTATGAAACTTTGAGGTCATCTTCATGACTGGGAATAAGCAATGCTTTCTTAGGCTAAACAACCAGTAACAAAAGACAGGCTGGTAAGTCAGACTTCATCAAAATTTATGTCTGCTCATCAAAAGACATTTGGAGGGAAATGAACCAGAGTAGTTTAAAATAGTCACAAAAATTGTATCAGTAGAAAAATGAGAACCAAGAATACTAAAAGTACTCTTTCAAACTAATAAAGGAAAAATGTTTAATAAAAAGAGCAAATGAAGAAAAGAAAAACTACAATCAAAATATTAATATCCTATAAAATAAAACTTAAAAGTGTTAAAAGAGATAAAGAAATACTTTAACACTGATAAAATGAACAATATAACAACAGGATAAACAAATACCAACTCTAGTATAAGTTAGCCAATCTCTCAAAAACTGAAGGATTGACTAGGCAAAAAAATAAGGAAGGGTATAGAGGATATAATAATATAATCACAAACTTGATATAATCTTGCATCAAGCAAACAAAAAACATATAAAACAATTATGTAGTTGGTCACACATTTGGCCACAAAGAAAGTCCCAACAAATTCTAAATAACCAACTTCATACACACTCGATTCCCTCTTCATGACACAATAAAATTAGGGATCAACAATAATACAATTAGCTAAAAACATTCCACGTTTGAAAACTGAAAGTGACTACTTTTAAATAATTCATAGAGTTGAAAATCACAGTGGAATTATAATTTTCCAATGATGTGAAAACAAAACTACTATCAAAAATTATGAACTAAAGCCAAAATAATACTTACAGGAAGACTCATAATTAGCAGAAAGAGGAAAGGCTGGAAAATAAGAGCTTAGACAAAATAAGCAAAGGGGAAGTAATTAATAAAATGCAGACAACTAGGGTGAGGGTGGAAAATAGAGATGATTCATAAAACAAAAGGTTCTTTGAAAAGACAAAAAAGAATTTTAAAAGTCTTTGATAAGACTAATCAATTAAAAAAGAAGACATCAAAAACACAATCTGGATGTTAAAAAGGAAGTAACCGTAACCAAAGAAATATCTATAATGAAGAAAGATATTATGAACAACTTTATATCAGAAGTTCTGGAAAAAAACAAAGATGATAAAGAATATAAATTGCCCAAACCTATACAAGTTACAGAAAATTTGAATAAACGACTGGAAAATGAAATTAAGAAAATGAAATGGCAATCCACAACTTCACTTTGACTTTTTAAGGTATGTTTTTATTAAGTCACCAAAGAGCAGATAATTTCTATTTTTACAAGTTCTTTGAGGTAATAGGAAGTATTATCTAGGAAGTGGGAAGTAAGTAAAGTTGTTTATTTTTGAGGCAAATATGAACACACCTACTCCACTGTTCTTGTCACTTGGGGAAGCGGTTCTGGAAGTCCTCTTTCCTTAACATCTTTAACAGGTGTGATAAAAAATGTGAATGCTGCTGCCAAGCAGCCTCCTAAAAACATAGCAGTGCATGCTCACCTTAATCCCCAGGTCTGGAACCATGTGACCTTCCAGATCGCCCCAGAGGTCAAAATGACCATGGAAGGTAAACATTTTGAATGGATCCAGAACCTCGAGGCAGGCACAAGAACACAACTAAAGACCTGAGAGAGAACTTCTAAATTGCTTCAGAAAGTGACAAAATAAGTGTGTTTGAATTGAGGGGGAGTGTTCTGAGGGGCATTAATGCCAATATGTCTTTCACTGTAATATATTTTTAAATGTAAACATTCATCATATTTTGATCAGACTTTGTATAATCTGAATTAAAAACTGGAGGGTCTTTATATGAAAGAATTATAGGCCAATTTCACTTATGAATATAGATGTGAAATTACTACAGAAAATATTATCATTTATAATCCAGGGGTACCCTGAAATAATAATTTGTCAGGATGAATTTAGGTTACATCAGGGATGCATTCTCCCATTAGAATGTGGTATGTGTATTATACATCTCATTAATACAGTGAAGGAGAAAGACAGACTACATGGACCTCTCAAAAGACACACATGTCACGCGCCATTATTTCCGGGTTCTTCATGCCCTGCATGAATTCCGGATGTGAGTCCGCCGGTGACGGTGGTTCACGCCTGCGCAGAAGAGGCGCTTGGTTCGTCAGAATGACGCAGGCCGGCATTGACCAATAGAAATGGGCCACGTCACCCGAGAGGCTATAAAAGGCAGGCCCGCATCCGGCTCGGGGTCTTTCCGCCATCTTGAAGAATGCAGAAGAACCTCCAATAAAGCGTGCTTCAGAAGAATCCTGAGTGTTGCGTGCTCCTTGCTGGCGAGGTGCGCGCGACAAGTGGTGCCGAAACCCGGGAAGCGACGACCATCATCGCCGGCATCAGCGGAGACCCCTGACTTCAGGAGGATTCAGAACTGAGACGCAGGAGGGGACGATCCACCAACTTTCCGAGAGGTACGCTGTCTGGTGTGGGCGGGTGTTTTAATTTGTTTACTCCAACAGGTTTAATTTTGTCGGTCGCCCACTTTCGTAGATAGGGGAGAAATGGGAAATTCAACTTCGCAATCACTGGTCTATGCTTTACAAAGCCTTTTGAAGGAAAGGGAGTTAAAAATATCGGAGCAAATTTTAAGGAGGTTTTTAAAGGAAGTGGATCGAGCGGCGCCCTGGTTCAGCGGTACCGGGTCACTCACGATCCCATCCTGGGAAAAATTAGGAAAAGACCTCCAACGAGAGAAAGATAGGAATACCTTAAGACCGGGGGTTTTACCAGTGTGGAAAATGATTAGGGCCTGTTTGGAGGATAAGCGCTGCAATGATAAGGTGCGGGAGGGACAAAAATTGTTTAGGGAGCATCAAGACAGTGTATCAGAAACGGAGAGGGAAGAAAGAAGTAAGTCTAGACAAAAACGGAGAATAATGGGAGCTCAAGAAGAAGGGAGCCAAATTTCCGGCCCTACTGAGGCCTCAACGGGCCTCTACCCTGCCCTAGATGAACTAAAAAGATTAACATTAGCAGAAAAGGAAAGTAATTCGGAGGGCTCCTCGGAGGACTCCGAGACCGCGTCGGAGTCCTCAGGGGAGCCGCCCGAAAAAGAGGAAGTAGTAAGATAATTCAATTGGCCAAAACCATCTGAGTGCACTCGTTAAAATTGTCTTATATGTTTGTCTGTCTTAAGTGTTATATGTTTGTCTGTCTTAAATGTTCAAAGATGTTTGTATGTTCTTGATCAGAATGACGTCAAATGCAAGTAGATTGTTGATTTCTACAACCTGGCTTTATAGGATCAAATAAAAAATTTAAAAGATATTTAAATACAACCTTCAAGTTTGGATATGCTCCTGTTGGTGAATAAAGAAGCAGCTGCTCAGAAAGTTTATTCTGATCTTTGTTCACTAATGGGAGCCACCAAAATAATTTTTTATAGCCTTATAAAAAGATACATCTTGTTAAATATGTTGTTGGGAATATTGTTGGTTATCAAAGGTCTGAATTATAAATATGTTTCTGATGGTTATTTTCTTTTAAAAAAAAAAGGGGGGGGGAAGATCCTGTTGATACAAAGCCACATTACAGGATATAAGAATTCATTATAATTATTATTGCTATTTTTCTGGTATACAAAATGTATTTATATTGTTTGACCATGCAGGTTTTCCAGCATATTGTTTATGACAATAACCCTTTGGTCCAGGTATTCTCTCTTCTCTTCTGCTCCACCTACTTATGGTTAGTTCTTTTCACCACCAACAACAGGACCATCAACATCACCACAACACTTCAATGGTCTGCGCAACATCACCTTCGCACCCACTCCAGTTTGCGTGTGGCCACCATTTCTTTGGCTTGTGGCTAATGTGACTCTCTCACAGACTATGGAACTGAATTGTGCCAATGATACTTGTTGGTACGCATCCTGCTGGGACGCTACCAAATTTCCTCATGCTGTGGTCGTTCGAATGCCTCGATTCATTCCTGTGCCAACGGAAGTGACGAATCCCTTGAGTATTGTAAGATCTAAGAGAGATTTTGGGATTACGGCAGCAATAGTATCGGCGATAACTATTGCAGCCGCTGGTGCGACCGCAGCCGCCGTCTCCTTTTCCACGTCAGTACAAACCGCAACTGCTTTGAATAATTTGTCAGCCAATGTAGCCTCTGCGCTCGATATGCAAGCCTCTATTAATGCCCATTTGAAGGGAGGGTTAATGATTGTTAATCAAAGGGTTGATTTAGTGCAAGAGCAACTTGATGTGTTATGGCAATTGGCCCAAATAGGATGTATGTGGAGGATGCCAGGACTCTGTGTTACACCTGTACAATATCATAATATGTCAAGAGCTGCGAATCTGTCTAGGGAACTCTCTATATATTTGACATCAAATTGGACGGGACATTTTGATCAATTGGTTAGACAATTGAGAGTAGCCATTGCTCATGTTAATTCTACCCGAGTAGACATTGTTTTTGCACAAGGTATATCTGATTGGATTGCAAGTGCTGTATCTATTCTGAAGGATTGGGCTGGAATGGGATCAATGATTGCTTTGTTGGTGTTGGCAGTGTTTTTGGGATTTTGGTGGTTATGTAAGATGAGACGACAGAGAAAAAATGATAATATCATGTTGATGCAAGCTTTTGCTGCCCTTGAGGCCAGATATTAGCCTGCTGCCTGGTTGGCCAATTTACAATAGCAGCTTGAACGTTGGTCAATATTCTGCCTATGCCTTGCTCATTCGGAGGCCATAAATATCTGCATCTCCCTACCTCCTTGGACATGGCCTCTGCACTCTGTGGATTAGTCCATTGCACCAGAATCAGGCATGTCCTTTTACAATCTCATTGATCAGCCTTTGCACCGCTCAGAGGTTCTCCTCATTGCCCGAGCTAAGGTGATCCAACAGTTGCTCACATGGAATACCTGCTTCGACCACCTTCCGGCCGGCGTGGTTGACAGGCTCCTCCTGAGCTCTAGTTATTTTAAGGAAGGGGGAGATGTCACGCGCCATTGTTTCCGGGCTCTTCATGCCCTGCATGAATCCCGGATGTGAGTCCGCCGGTGACGGTGGTTCACGCCTGCGCAGAAGAGGCGCTTGGTTCGTCAGAATGACGCAGGCCGGCATTGACCAATAGAAATGGGCCACGTCACCCGAGAGGCTATAAAAGGCAGGCCCGCATCCGGCTCCGGGTCTTTCCGCCATCTTGAAGAATGCAGAAGAACCTCCAATAAAGCGTGCTTCAGAAGAATCCTGAGTGTTGCGTGCTCCTTGCTGGCGAGGTGCGCGCGACACACACACACACACACACAAAAATCATTTGACAAAATTAGAAACCCATCCACAAGAAAACTTATAACTATAATTATATAGCGAAAGCATATAAGATGGAAAGTAATGTCATGACAGTATTGATACTTACCAAAAGCCTCCTGAAGATAGTTTACTGGTGAAACAGTATATTTAATAGCGAAAAATGCCTAAACGCCTGGGGAGTTAGCTCAGTGGCAATGTTCCTGCTTCGCAAGTGCAAGGTCCTGAGTTTGATTCTCAGTACCACAAAAAAGTGCCTGTTATATCATGATGCCTATGTAGTTGAGTATTTTAATTTCAAAGCAATGCATTAAAAAGAATAAGAATTTTAAAAGTGGCCAAATTGTAGCTTATATACAATCTACATAAAAACCAAGAAAAATCAGTCGATAACAACAGAATTAGTAAGATAGTGAAGAAAGGTGTGCACATACAAAATCAATAATGTTTCCTTAAATGTGCAACTAACAACTAGAAGTGTAACACTTAAAATGTCACCATTAGAAAATGCACACACACACACACACACACACAACATATAAAAATAAACAACAAAAATGTGCAAACCTCATGGAGATATTTATAACACACTAAAAGGCATAAAAGACAAAAAAAGGACTGAAGATGTAGCTTAGTGCTACAGCCCTGGCCCAGTACGTGTGATATCAGGCTGCGGAAACCTGGGTCCAATCCCCTGCACTGCAGGGAAAAATTGGAGTACAGAGGGAGGGAGGGAGGAAGAAAGGAGGGGGAGAGGAAGAGAGATGAGTGATTTACTCTTCTTGTATAGAAAACTCCACATCGTAGACATCTATTCAATTTCCCTTCAAATAGACCAGGACATTTGGTGCAATTTGAAAAACATAATTTACTTCTTTGACTCATCCTGAAAAATCTATCTAAGGTTGTACCTAGCCCCCTGGTCTCTTCAGATGTAGTTCGCTTCATTCACTAGAACCAAATTACAGAGTACTGACTAGGTCTGTGGAGGTCCCTGACCTTTGTGCCCAAAGGAAGAATCAATCATATTGGGAAAGGGTTCCGGGACCACATGGAAGGGGTAAGTCATGGGAGCAGTGGAAGGGGAGGTTTGTCACACAGTGCAGCCAAAGAGTAAAGCCAGGGAGGGAGCAAACTCAAGCCTAGTACTCATCCTGAGGATCAACAGCTGGAAGGATCGTCTGTTATCTTATCTGAAGGAAGAGTCAAAAGTGGGCAGCAGGAGGAGGAAGGCAGGAATCTGACAGAAAGAGAGGAGACTGCTCTGGGCTTTGGCTTGGCCAAGGAGGCATGGGCTTGGGCGCACTTCCATCCACCTGGCTAGCTGGGCACGCTTGGGTGGGCCAAGGAGAGAAACCCAGCCCGGAGGGCCATATGTATTGCCAGACGAATTGCACTACAGATCAAAACCTGGGACTTGAGGGGCAAAATAAAGAGGATCCATCCAGTGGCTGTCCAGGGTCCAGGAACAACAGCCATAAAATCCAAGCATCTGTTAGGACTCAGAGTTAATTTGGCAACATCAACTGTGGTCCCAGTGATGGGGGAGAGACTAAGTGTTGCTGGAATCCTCGATGACACCCCCAAACTAAGACTCATGGGTATGTGGAGGACATGATTGCTACCCACAAGGCTGAGTGTTTTCTGCTCTGTTTGCACGTTTGGGCTCTGATGATTGCAAAAATATACCAGGATATTCTCAGCAAAGAAAATGCACCCAGTCTTTGGTGCTGGATAGCTTCTGCCCTACAGTGGAGGTACTGGTCCTCTGAAATGAGCTATGTTTGTTCTTTGACAACAAACCCAACACTCGAGATTTTTTTCTTTAAAAACAATGTAAACAAGAGGCTGGGGATTTAGCCTAGTGGTTCTACCACCTGCCCTGAAAGCACAAAGTCCTGAGTTCGATACCCAGTACCAAAACAACAGCAACAACCAAATGTGAGCATCCAGAAGAGATCATTGGTAGAGCACTTGCTTACCATGTGCAAGTCTGTGGGCTCCATCCTTAGCACCAACAAAAAGCTGTCATACAAACTGATGCCTACTATTTGTGCTTATTGTGGGGTACAGTATGATAATTCAACACACGCATACAATGTGTAATGATCACATCAAAGTAGAGGGCATTTCGGTCTCCTGAAACATTGATCATTTCAATGTGTCGGGAACCTGTGGACTCATCCAGTCATTTTGAAATACCATTATCTTTGTTATGATCACTGTTGGTAGATATAAAAAACCTCCTCCGGGCAAGTGACTATGAGGAGAATGGCCAAGTGTGGGTGGTAGGTAGTGTGTATCTGTGTGTGTGAGGTGTGTGTCTGGAGATGCACACCTGTTCAGAGCTTACCTGGAACAAGCAAGGGCCCTGTGCAGTATGGGGTCCAATAACAAGGGCTCAGCCCTCTCCGCTTTCAGGCACCCACCCCAGGGTATGTGCAATGTAAACATTGTTGAGCCTTTCAGCTGGAAACTCAGCAGCAGGGCCCTGACAGGGCTCCAGGTGCCCTGGGTTGGTGTGGACAGAGATCAGACGCAGATCCTTCCCCATGACACACAATCCCGCAGGCTCATTTTCAGCCAGACAATCAGCCACTGTCCCCACCTGGTAGCTGCTCAGCTGCCTGCCCAGGACGATGCCAGACACAGAGCAGGGATCTTGGGTACCTTTCCCAGTGTCACTGTCTCCTGGGTTCAGTTAGGGAGGGTGGCCCAGGCCTAGAGAGCTGTCCTTGTGTGACTGGCACTGTGGCCAGGGGCTGCTTTCCACCTCACATCAAAGGCGGCCAGGTTAGAGTCACTTCTCCTTAGTCATGGGCACAAGCTACACAGTCTCAGATGTCCTTGAATGTCTCCTGCCTGGGTTTGTTCTTGTGTTTATCCTCATAAATAGGATGCAGCACTTCCCAGGATGGCCAAATAATTCAGGGTAGGCAATGCCACAGATTTAACAACCAAGCAGAAAGCAAAACAAAATAAAGGGGGAAAACTAGCATTTGAAGTGAGTGCCACATATATAACTATCAAGGATCAAAATGCCCATCCCAGGAAGTATGGTCTGAGGTAAACTGAAAGCTGGGCAGGTGCCATGGTACCTTCTCCTCCACGGCTCTGTCACAGAACCGCGGTGAAGACCAATGACCATTTTCTTAAGGTTGGCAGCAGTAAATCAAAAGGTTTCCAGCAATCCAGGATGTTCTCTGAATCCTCACTTGTACCTGGAAACAGACCACAGGAGTGCAAGACAGGGCAATGGGCTGGAATTCATTCTGACTTTAGGGTTAGAGCAGAAAGGTATGGTTCAGGAAGTACCATGGCCCTCACCCCGATCCTAGGAACATTCTCATGGGGGGCACCTATGGAGGGTGGCCTTCCCTCCACTGCGAAGCCGGAAGCTCCCTGCCACCCCCACTGGCACCGAAGTAGGACAGCACCGACCTTTCACAACCTTGACTCCTTTCACCTGCCCCACAAAGGACTATTGATTTCATTAGGCAGTTCCTATCCTTCAGTTCAATTAAGCCATGTAGGGCCATTGCTTCCTGCTCTTCCAGAAGCAGAGCTTGAGAATCTGTACCATGGCCTTCCTCAAACTAATTACATGTGCCCAAGACTGTGATCTGGCAGTTTTGGATGTTGCAACCAGGGGACTTGTTTGTTCACCCAAAGGCACACAGAGGTGGCTGGAATCCTCCAGGGCTGACAGGACTGCTGCAGCCTCTTTGGGTGTTTATTAAAGTCATCAATTCAGAGGCACCGGCTATGTGGAGGCGGTGGGTGCTTTATGAATAAAGACTTTATGTTTGTTTATAGGGATGGTAAACCAACCTGGAAAGTAGAGTCCAAGTTTCCATCCTGAGGCTGGGTGAATGTGGGATATCAAGCCGGAAGGCTTTATTTCCTGTCAAGTATTTAAATTCGAGTCCAACCAATGAAGAGCACTACTAACAAACACCCAGGGACTTGTTAAAAATGTAACTGTGAGCGAGAGTGAGTTTCTCCTTCCCTGGGTTAGGTATCAAATGTTTACTTCACAGTCCATGGGGGACCTAGTAAACAGCCACTGGGGAGTTTTTTTTTTTGTTTTGTTTTTTGTTTTTTGGGGGTTTTTTGTCTTTTAATTGGAGTGGTTCTTAAAGCAGATGTCCAAAGTGTAGGGAGATGTGGGTGACAGCTCAGGGCCTCTGGACACTAAGGCTGAAAAAGAGAGAAAGCCCATTAACAAGAAAGATTCATGTCAGAGCCAATCTGTGAGACCCCCCAACCTCCTACCCACAGAGCAGGTAACTAACTGCCTTTAGCACAACAAGAAGAACTTTGAAGTATGGAGCCTGCTGTTTCTGAGCCGTATTCTAACAATACTTAGAAAAGTTCTTCTGCAGAAGACTTGATTTGTTTCCTAAACTTCACTTTCTAGAGTCTAATGCAGGATCAAGAGGTTCTTCCACTTGCCCCTATCATGGCTAAGATTTTCTACTTGCTCACTTTGGGGAACTCTAAAAACACTCCTAATGGTTGTTTCAGAATAGCCAGCCCTGAGGGAGGCTACAGGTAACAGCAGAGCTTTCACAGTTAGAGATTTGGCAATGTTTATTCCTTCCAGGGAGGCTGTGTCTTTTAGAAGCAAACATACACGGAAACATACTCAGAAGGAGAACTTCAGGCAGAGAAAGTCACCTACCTGTGACTGTGGCTTTGAGGCCTGAAGGAAAGAAGCTCCACCTTTGATTTTTAGGAATTTCATCAACCAAAAGGAGGACATCCACTTAGCTGATACAACAAAGGGAGATATTTAGAAAAAGAAAAAAATAATCAAAATTTACTCACAACAGTCTATAGTGCAATATGATTTCTAGAGACCCTTTTAAAATGAAGAAATTGAGAGTATATTTTAAAAATAGTTTTTCTTTAGAAAGGCATAATCCCTTGAGCTTTCTTTTTAGTTGGATGTTACTTTATTCCCTGTTTAAATTATTTTTACAGAATGGGTTTGAAGAAAACATAAGTCTTAAATGCAATGTTCCCAACAATAAGGTCTCAAAATACATACAAAATACAAAACAGACAGATCTGGAAAGATAAACAATCTAAAGTTCAAGTTACACATTCCAATACTCTTCTCTCAGGAATCAATTAACAGGAAATCATCAATCCATAGAAGACATGTAGAATACCACCAAACAACTCGACTTAACTGATATGCATTGCACACTTCATTCAGTGAAAAGAGATTGTGTATTCTTTTCAAATACACATCAAACACAAGGCCATATCCTACAATCTTTTTAAAAACTCCTTACATTTTTTAAAAATTAAATTATTCAAGCATCGATCTGTGGTCATAAAGGAATTAAACTAGAAATCATTATTAGCATGATCTCTGAAAAATCCACAGATGAGTAAAAATAAAGCAACACAGTTCCAAAAACTCTACTGCCCAAAGAGGAAATCCCAAGAGAAATTAGAAAATATTTTGAGGTGAATATGATAATGAAACATAAAAATTTGAATGGTGGGTAAAGCAGTGTTAAGAGAAGTTTAAAGTACTAAGTACGTATAAAAAGAAGAAATTCTCAAGCCAATAATTTAACTTTTCACTGCACCTAGCTAGGAAAAGGAACAAAATAAACCCCAAAGTAGGAAGAGAGCACAAACAATAAAGAAGAGATAAGAATCAAAGAAATTGGCACCGGGGATCGAACTCAGGACCTTGCGCTTACAAGGTAGGCAGTAGAACCATTGAATTAAATCCCCAGACCAAGAATCAAAGAAATTTAAAACAAAAAACAATCAGTGAATTCAATGACACCAATGTGGTTCTTCTAGAAAGCCAGCAAAATTGATAAACCTATAACCAGGTTGATATTAAAAGAAAAAAGACACCAGTGAGAGGGAGAAGGATGCTTTAAAAGATGTCAGAAGGAGATGGAAATATGGCTCTGGTAGAGTACTTGCCTAGCACACACAAGGCCTCGGCTTTGATCCCTAGGAACACAAAAACAAAAGCAAGAATAAAACAAGACATTAGAAAGATAACAAAGGGATGCTTTGGCTAACTCCACGCACATAAATTCAACAATTTAAGTGAAGTGGGCCAACTTCTTAAAAGTTGTAGACTACCAAAAGTTAATAAGGGGCTGGGGGTTTAGCTCAGTGGTACTGTTGTCTGCCTTGCAGGCGTAAGGTCCTGAGTTCAATCCCCAGTACCAAAAAAATTTGTTTTAATTATTTCTCAGCCTTTTGTCTATGATCAAGTATAAAAGCAAATAAAAAAGAAATAGACTATATAAATAATCCTCCATATTTTTAAAAAATTGAATTCGTAGTTTTAGACAACCTTCTAAAATAAACAAACTCCAAATCCAGATGGCTTCACTGGTGATTTGGCTAAACATTGAAAGGGAAAATGACAGTGGTTCCTCACAAACTCTTCCAGAAAATAGAAAAGGAGAGAACACTTCCCAACTTGTTTCAGGAGGCCAAGGCTCCTCTCCTATTAAAACCAGACTAAGGCAAGTACAAGAAAAGAAAACGACAAACTAATATCCTTGTGGATATGGACCCCCAAGGCCTCAATAAAACAGTGACAAATTAAAATGAGTAGTAGTTAAAAATATATCTGAATCCAATGGATTTTATGCTGAGATGGAGACTATGAAGACCACATCTGCAAGGTAGCCACATATTCCTGAGAGCCAACAGTGCAGATGAGAAGCAAGCTGTCCCCTGAGAACTTTCTCTTGGTGGGAAGGTCAGTGATTTTGTCTTATTCTGACTTTAAGCTGATTAAATGAGACCTTCCCAAAGAATACAGGGCAGTCTGATGGACCCCAAATTCACTGATTTCAATGTTAACCTCATCCCAAAGCATCCTCAAATAACTCCGTTTTAGGGGTAGCTCTTAACCTACTAGGTGTGATCCATACCTTCCTTTTTGAAGGGTCTATGCCGGTGGTGCACATCTTTTAGAGCTTTCTATGATAACAAATAGCCAGCCATAGTGCACATGCCATAGGTTCACCACCACTGTCTGTGCCAGTATCAATCTGACCTGGATCGGGTTGTTCTAGTTTTCCATGGAGTCTAATCGCAGATCTGGTAACATTAAGAGATGCCCCGGGGAAATCTCTTGTATTTCTGATATATTTTTCCTTACCTCTATTGTAGAGTAGTAGTTCCTTGGTAGTCTGCTGTTAGCATATTGTCACTGTGACACAGTTCCTGAGACTAACAATTTAAAGGCAGAAAGGTTTGCTTTAGCTCACAGTTTCAGAGGTTGCAGTCCACAGTCTGGTGACTCCATCATTTTTAGGACTATGGTGAGGCAGAAACATCAAGACATCATGACATCATGATGGCATCATGATGTGGCAAAGGAAAGCTGCTTCATGACGGTCAGGAAACAGAGAAAAGAAAAGAACCAGAGAGGAAGGGGCTGGAAACAAGATATAGCCCTCAAAGGCACACCGCAAGGGACCAACTTCCTCCCACTGATACCTGATAGGCCATTTGGCTATGAACTCATCAGTCCATTCATGAGACTTGCACCCTTATAATCCAGTCACCTCTCTAGGTCCAACCTCTGTACTTGGCCATGCTGGGGATCAAGTCCTCAGTACGTGAGTCTTTGAAGGACACTTTATATTTAAACTGTGTCATTCAGAGCAGTCACCCCAGCCAGCACAATCATTCCCTCTTTGATTCCTGATTCAGGGGCATAAACAGTCCAAAATAGTCAGTTGGCAGCCTTAAATGCCAGTTCCATGGAATCAAGGCTGTATCTCTTGTTAGAAGCATTCTTCCATTTAGAAGTAGAACCTCTTGGGGTCAGGTAAGTATAAGGTAGTGAAAACACAAAGCAAGAATTTTGTTAGAGGATGATTAGTGTCATTCCTATTTATACCCTTGATTCCTACACCCGTGAGTCCTGGCTGTGGGAGAAACACACTGATTAGAGCATAGGCACTGATTAGAGCATAAGGCAGCCTGCCAGACAATTTTGCCCCAGCTCTGTAAAGGAATGCCACCTAGATAGCAGCGTAACTGAATTTTCAAAAGCCCATTTCACCGTTCGGTCAAACCAGCCATGTCGGGATGGTGACTAACTTGGAAAGACTAATGATTTCAATAATCATAGGTCCATTGTCTCAATTCATTTGCTGTGAAGTGAATTCCTGGAGTGGAGGCAATGCTATGTGGAATGCTATACTGGTGCACACAGCATGCTGTAAGTCCCTGGATAGTAGTTTTGGCAGAAACAGCACACGCAGGGAAAGCAGTCTGTATTCAGAATGTCTATTCCCGTAAGAACAAAATGCTGCTCCTTTCATGATGGAAATAGTTTAATGCACTCAACCTGCCACCAGGTAGCTGTTTGGTTCCCCAGGGGATGGTGCCACATTGGGAGCTGTCCCAGCGCAGCCCTTACAATTTCCCTAGGTAAAACAGCATTCATCTCTTCTGACTGGCGTGGAGCTATGCCTTGTGCTGAAGGAAGAGTCTACTTCTACTAACAAAATATCTCTTCAGAAAGTAGGGGCTTAGTGTCCCCAACTTCACTTTCAAGATCTCATTCCTTCCAAATCAACCCTGTTTCAACTTTCAGGATTATTTCTTTCCTAGCAGTTGACGTTCTGTAACTCTGGACATTCAGCTTACATTTTAAGTTAGCCTCTTGCAACCCAAAATTCTGGGTTCAGTTTTTAACCACCTCAGCCATTTAGCCAAGCAAGATAAAGCCATCTTACAGGGTCAACCTAGAAGTCTTTAGATGATTAATTTGGCATGTGAGCTGGGAATCCGAATCCCTGAGTTTGTCCCTGTCTTTTCCCACTTTGCATAGCAACATGAAGGGCCATCAGCCAATCTTTATAATTGTCAGTTCAAGAGAAATGTTGGAAAGTATCACAGATGACCTTCAGGCCACATGCAGTCTTGAAGAGCTAGTCATGTGATTGGACAAGATCATAAAGTTTTGACACTATTACGTAATTTTTAAAGTGATCTGCAGATTTCTGCAGTGCTGGGAATAGAACCAAGGGCCTTGCACACGCTAGGCAAGTACTCTACCACTAAGCTACATCTCCAGCCACATAGCAATACTTTTATGCCTGCATAGAAAGCCATGGAATACTGTGTATGGCAGGGCTCAATGCAATGCTAACTCCCCATCTTGCACCAGCCACAAAAACAGTCAGATTGAAAACCACTTGGACCAGATGCACTTGTTCAACTTGGCAAGTAAAACACAGCAACTACCAATGACAGTACTTCAACCTACCTACAGGTATGTGTGCTGGTGAGGACAGGTGTTTATTGCTATGAAGCAGACACGTAAATTTTCTTATTTAATTATTAAGCCTGGGCTGGTTGTATTATTTGGAAAATAATTTAATGAGTTTTGTTACTTATATACATTAACTATATCATATATTTTATATGCAGTCCTAGACAACTCCTCCTCACTTGATCTGCCCAAGCAAGCCACAAGATTAGATACCCACGATATACACAGTTATTCAGATCTTTGCTTCTTAGCAGTGTTTTATTAAGTATCTAACATTTCCTATACATCTATTACAGATAATTTCTTGGACTGCTTTCTTCACTATCAGAAATCAGGTTGTTAGTGTCTTTTTACAGAAAACTAGAACCAATTCAAAACATTCATTCTTAAAGTTCTGTTGGTTTAGAATCACTCTTCATACCAAAATCTGTGTTGGTTGTTCCACCAAAGAAACAGAAACAAAAGGAAGTTTTACATTCAGATGTTTCAGTGGGGTCACATCCTGGTGGAGGGGCACCGTAAATTGGAAATGTCACGTGTGCATTTAATGCACCTATCTTCCTAAACACCACAGCTTGGCAGCACAGTAGTATTCCATCATTATATTTGTCCATTGTTTCTCCTGTGATCATGGACTGGCTTGGAACTGTGGGTCACTGCCTCTGCCACTGCCCAGCCTCGAAAGACAGTGCCAAACCATATATTGTTAGCCCAGGAAAAGATTTAAAACTCAGAGTCTGGTTTCATTTTTGTACCATCACAAAGCCAAAAAATTTCAAGTCAAACCACTGTAAATTGAGGGCCATCTGTGCACATTCTATGTATAATATATATGAGGAGATTGGCTCATAAAGGATTGTCTTATGAGATTATGGAGGTTGGGAAGCCCAGGATCTGCTCAAGACACAGGAGAGCTAAGGGTACAATTGTAGTCCAAAGGTCAGGGGCAAGACCCAGGGGAGCCCATGGCCTAGAAATCTGGAGACAGTCTTCTAGGGGATTTGCTCTTTCTCACAGAGGCTAATGTTTTTATTCTATTCTGGCTTCCAACTGATTGTAAGAGGTCTGCCCACACCATTTAGGAAAAGCTGCTTAACCCCAAATTTACTGATTTCAATAGCAATCTCATTCCCAAACACTCTCCAAGTTGACACACAAAATTAACCATCGCCCAGACTGTTCAACAATGAAAAATCACATGATGCATGGACAGAATTCAACACTCATGCATGACTTTTAAAAAAATATTGGCAAACCAAGAATAGAAGTGAACTCCCTCAGACTAATAAAACACACATACAAAACAGCTTACAAATAACATCACTCTTCATAGTGAAAGACTGAATAAAATCACAGTTCTAGGCATTTACTAGAGAGAAATGAAACTCATGTTCACATAAAAGTCTGTTCATAAACATTTATAGCAATATTACTCATAATTTACAGAAAAGAGAAAACAACCCCCATGTCTCTCAGTGGATAAATGTCCAAACTTGTATATCCATAAAGTGGAATACAACTCAACAATGAAAAAGAAGAACTGTCGTTGCACACAACGACTTGGATAATTTCAAAAGCATTGCGGTGAGTGGAAGAAGTCATTCTCAAAAAGCTACCGACTGTAGGATTCCGTTTGTATGACATCCTGGCAATACAGAAGCTTTAGTAATAAACGATACATAACTGGTTTCCAGGGGTTAAAGGTGAAAGAATAGTTTAATCAAAAACAGGCAACATGAGAGACTCCTTGGGGCTGTTGGACTTGTTCTGACTCATGCCTGTGCTGATGGTTATAAGAATCTACATAGAGGTCAGGGATTTAGCTCAGTGGCACCGCTCCTGCCTTGCAAAACAAGGTCCTGAGTTCGATTCCCAGGACCCGCTCCCCCCAAAATAATCTGTATACATGTAAAAACCAATGTAATTGTTCATGTGAAAAATCAATTATTTTATGTTCTGTCTGTCTATCCATCCATCATATATCATCTGTTTCCAATCTTTAAATGCTACTCTGTACTAAGTAATTTTCCAATGGGTTAGAAATCTTTGAAAAGGAAGAACAAAAAATTATTTTAGAATGGTTGTACATCACTTATTGATGAATAGAAACCATAAGATTTACAAAATTTTTGTGTGGGCATTTGATGCCTAAAATTATAGTTGTCACATTTCTTGAGTGTAATTAGATGTGGAACAGCATTTTACATTGTTTAAAAAGTCAGTGGGGAAGAAATGTCAAAGCTTTTCTGTCTGTCTTAAATGATAGGTCAAGCTACACAGAAATCTCTCTGGTTTTGGAACCTAGCATTTGGCCCCAGATTGTCCAATTATCTGGGCCATCAGCCTCAGGTCTGGGCTGTCCACAGTGATGCTTTCTGGGCCCAAGACCAAGGCCTCCAGGCCAATAAAAACCTTGACTGACGTCATGAGGCCGAAACTGGAGAGGGAGTAAAGGGAAGGAAGCCTTCAAGCATCTGTGACTGCCTTGAAGGAGCTATTTGACCCATACTGTTTAGGATAAGAATTTTCACCTTCCCACAAATTCGCTGTGATACTGTCTGTAAGAGCTCAATCAACAATTCTTGTGTGTGCTTAGGAAAGAGACCAGAATTACGGAGCTGGAAGGCTTCTGTCCTATCTTCTTTCCAACAGTGTTATCTACCCTCTAGCAGAACCCGCAGCAAAATCTGTCCAATTTTGTGGAACCTTGAGGAGCAAGGCCCTCATCCATGTGAGCACCCTATAGGCAAACCCAGTTGTGTCTGAGATGATGTTCACTCTCTCTTTTTAAAGAGGTTCTGTACTCTTTATGCACGGATAAGAATTTATCTCTGGAAAGCTTTCATCATCTAGCTGGAGATGACTTCCAATGTTTTCCTTTGTCACAGTTCATTAAGTGATTTATAACCTGAGCACAGTGCCAGCTCTTTGCACCAGCCTACGTGGACTGATAGGAAGGCTCTAAAAACCACCCGCACTCTGAAATATCTCCTCCAGTGGCTTCCAGAAGTGTCCCAGATGCCTGCAATCTTTACCGTTTGGAACAAGGTGTTGAAATGCAAATGGGAACTGGGTTGGAGTAAGCCATTCAGGTATCACCAGTCAACTGGTTGGCTAGAGGAGAGCTCTGCGAGAGACAGAGAAGTTGGTCTTTAGGGTCCTAGTGAGAAACCTCCTTGTGCTGGGAACCTGACAGAGGGAGGCAGGTAAAGGCTCACCCCACATTTCGTCATTCTTACCATTCCTTTGTCTCTCCCCTCTTTAAGCAGCTGTCAGGTGCTTTTACTTGAGTTACATTCACAGAATTACTAATAAAACCAGTGCAGTTCTTACTTCCTAGCAGCTATCACATCACCACAGACCGCCACACCGGGCCAGACTGAAATAGTAAAAACAGACAGCAATTAATAAGTTGCGGGTTTGTGTTTCTACGTTAACAAAAAGCAAACGGACTAGCATATTTGGTAGAGGAATAAGTGAGGAAGGA
The DNA here is from genome assembly GCF_012274545.1 of Fukomys damarensis. Classification (NCBI taxonomy): domain Eukaryota; kingdom Metazoa; phylum Chordata; class Mammalia; order Rodentia; family Bathyergidae; genus Fukomys; species Fukomys damarensis. The sequence continues at coordinate 7,613,211 of NW_022900919.1, read as the reverse complement.
ATTGTAGAGGAGCTCAACACCCTTTATCTAAATACTTAGGAAGAATTTGGGGGAGTGAGAAGTATCTCAGAAACCATTTTTAAGAACTTGGAAGCTTCCATGAAAGCATTCCAGCACATCTTTGGAGAAAAGACTGGGACAAGAACAGAATGTGAAAAGATGAACGGCTTGAACATCAGTGCCAGGTGAAGTGACAGAAAACAGGCAGATGGAGGACAAAGCTTGAAAAGCGCAGCCCAGCATGCACTTCTGCCTTATCCTGTTGGCTTCTGTCTTACCCACTTGGCCTCAGTTGCCCATCTCAGACAGCCAGCTCCACGAGGGAGTTGGTCTCTTACAGTGGGACTCCCACTGGTAGGTACAGCTCTGCTTGGACTTGGGTTTCCGCCCATCCCAGGCTTAGCTGAAATGCCTTGTAACAGAAAATAAAAAATTCCACTGGCTTATGGCCAGCAATACCCAAAACTCATACACATCTAGTCAGCTCATCAACAGGATCCCCCTTTCATCCTCCCCTCACATATACTCTTATGGAAACCTGGCCTGGCTTCCCACAGGATTTCTATTTCAGGTCATCTTAGGAACTATATTTTAAAAATTTTATTACAGATCGTTGCAAATATATTCAGCAGTAGAGAGAGTAGATGAATGGATGCATATGTACTAATCACTGGCTTCCACAAGTAGATGATCTTGTTAAGCCATGGATGATCTTTTTCATCTCTGCTTCCAAATGTCCCTCCAAACCCCCACACATACTGGATTATTTCAAAGCAAACCACAGATTTCACACCATTTTGTCGTAAATATTAAAGTAAGTGTATCCAGAAAGTTTGAGTTATTCAAAAAACATATAACCATACATACCATTACCATATAAAAAATTTAAACATAAAGCTCTTAGAACCATTGAATATTTTGAATTTCTTGTGAAATGTAGCTGAAGCGAGAGAGAAAAGTGGTGTGGTCAAGGTTCAGGCTTTGGGTTCTAGGATGGGTCCACCCTTGAAATATGATAATCTTATTGGAATTTGAAGTTCTTGGCTGACAGTTCTTTTTTTTAGCACTTCAAAAATATGCCACTTCTTCCTGAACTCCATGATTTCTGATGAGAAATCTCCTATTATTAGAATATTGCTCCCTTGCAGATAAAGTGTCATTTTTCTCTAGGCGCTCCTTTTAAGCCTTAGATTACTGGAATTTGATTATGATGTATCTGGTCATGAGTCCATTTGAGTTTATCTTGTTTGGGACTAAATCAGCTTCTTGAAGCTGTAGGTTTATACCTCCTGTCAAATATGGGGATATTTCATCCATTATTTTTTCAAAATTTTTTTACTCCTACTCTTTTTCGTCTCTCCTCTTGGAACTCTGATAGCAAGAATATGAGATCTACTATCATTGATGCACAGGTCCCCTAAGACTCTACTAAACTTTTTAGTCTGTCTTCTGTCTGTTGTATAAACTGGGCAATTTCTATCCACTTTTCATCGAGATCTCAGATTATTTTCTCTTTTAAGCATATCCAATGAGTTTTGTTTTGTTTTTGTTTTGTTTTTTTTTTTTTGCTGGGGGAGTATTGTATTTTTCTGTTCTATAATTTCCACTTAGTTCTTTTTATATCTTCCTTTTTCTGATGTTTCCTATTTTAACTTGTTTTAGGAATGTCCCTAATTGTTTATTAGGACATTTAATAACATTTGCTTTAAAAATTCTTGTCAGAAACTCCAAATTCTGAATCATGTCTCTGTTGATTGTTTTTTCAAGTTGTAGTTTTCTAGGTTCTTGGAATAACAATTGATGTTTTTAATTATATCCTGGACATTTTAGTATTATATTATGAGACTCTGGGTCCTATTTAAATTTTCCATTTTATCAGCTACTCGTCTGTTTATGCTTAGCACGCAGGTCCAGTCTGCTTTATTTGTGTGCTACCTCCAGGCTCAACTGAAAACTTGGGTAGGTATTCCATGCTACAGTTCTCAAGCCTCTTGTCATTTTAATTATTATCAGTTTCACATGTGAATCACTTGGGGTCCACTCAGGACTTCATATGCAAGTTTCGCGAGTCCCTTTCTCCAGCTCCCTCCATTCTGAAACCCTCCTGACTTCTACTTGCGAAAAGGAGAAGTACAATGTGCTGCTTCTGGGCACGGGATGAAAGTCTAAGCTCTCACCCAGCCTTGCTGGCAAAGGAATCAAAGTGCTCCTCACTACTGCTGTGCAGAGGATGACTGGGAGCAGCTGCAGTTGGGTAGATATTGTCAAAATGGATTCTGTTCTTGGCCCTCTGGCTAGAGAGAATGGCCTTTTCATAGGCTTAAAATATCTGAAACTATGTTTTGGTTTGGATCAGGAAAGTCCCCCCCAAGAGACTCATGTATTCAGAGCCAGGGCTTTTGGATGGTGACTGTATCATGGGGGTCTTATAACTGACTTGCTGTTAGGAAGTGAGGTCTGGTCAGAGGAGTGGGCCACTGGGGGCGTGACTTAGAACGGTATGTCTCCTTCATTGGCACTTGGCACCTCCCTTCTCTGCTTCCTGACTTCCATGGCATAAACAGCTTTTTTCTGCTATCCTCCGCTGCCACGCCGGGGAGCCAGCTGACCACAGCCAAAATAAACCTCTCCTCTTTAAAGTTGTGGGTGTTGCATAGTTTGCCCCAGCAAGAAAGAAATTGACTAAGGCAACCTATTAGTGTTTCTGAGTTATAGGCTTTTCTAACATATGATTTAAGGCTTATAGAAGACAAAAAGAGAGCACTGAAAAAACACCATTATATTATTTCTCAAGTCCTGAGATCCTAAGACAGTCCATCTTTTTTTTTTTCTCTCTTTCTGAATCTTCTTTTGTTTTCTTGTTGTGTTACTACAGGGATTTTTAGCTGTCTTCACGAGAGGAATGGAGATAATAAGCCTTCTATTAGTTTTCTGTAGCTCTGACAAAAATACCTCAGATATTCAACTTATAAGGAGGGAAGGTTTATTTTGGCCCACAGTTTCAGAGCTTTCAGGCCACAATCACGTGACTACTGCATTGGACCTGCGGCAGCACAGTTCATCATGGCAGGAGCAGAGTGACAGACAAGAATGTTTACCTCATGGTGTCTGGGAAGCAAAAAAGAGAGGAGGGCCTGTGTGCCCAATATTCCTTCTAAGGACACACCTGCAACGACCTTTCTTCCCAGTGGGGCCCCACTTCCCAAAGGTTCCATGGCCTCTCAAGGGCACCACAGGCTGAGAACCAAGGCTTTCACACATGGCCTTTGGGGATAATCAAGATCCATCTGGCCTGGCTTTAGAGAATGGTTAGAGGACTTTCTGGGACAAGGCTAGATTGGGAACCTCTTGAGTAATAAATCAAGTCCATTTTGCTTCTGCCTTGGACTTAGTAACTTCTCCAGGGTCAGGAAGCTGCTTTCTGGATGAAAGTAACTGCTGGCCAGATGCACCTTGGATTGGCTGTCTGCACATTCTGCCCTTCACTGTGCCAGGGTGATGCCAGAGAAGTCAAGGCATTGGATTAAAAACTGTCCTTACGAGAAGACTTCCACCCCCTGAATTCCACAGTTGTGCATAGTGCTCCATCATTTATCTCTCAATACCTGGAGACCACAAAAGTCAAAAATTAGGAAAAGAAATTAGTCCTAGTGCTACCATTTCAATCTTGTGAGCAGCTGATTAGTTCAACTCCCCAAGTCACTATAAATGCAGGTGTCCCCCATTTTTCTTGATCTATACTTTTGTCCCTGAGCATTAAAAAAAAATCACATGTAGGTAGTAAAAGATTCAGTTTAAAAAAGGAGACATCATTGAGACTCCAATAATGACATTTTCTCATGCAGGAACTTTTGCTGTATATCATCTCTTATTACTGCATTTAAAAATTATTGTATTTAGAAGTTAATTCCCCAAAATATTCATATCAGACAACCAAAATTTCAGAATTCAAGTCTTGTCTTTCATAGGTCTTAGAGTTGTTTTTTTATCCCCAGGTTCATCTACCCGGAAGCTACCTTCTTCCACACAGCTTTCTATCTGTGAGTTCTGCATCTGTGTATTCAACTAAATTTAGATTGAAAATATTCCAAAAAGAATTGCATCTGTATTGAAAGTGCACAGACATTTTTCTTTGTTATCATTCTATAACAACACAGCATGACAACAATGGAAATAACATTGGTATTGTGTCATGTATGATAAATCATCTAGAAATGATTCATGGTATGCAGGAAGATGTGGGTAGGTTCTATGCAAATACTATGCCATTTCATATAAGGGTCTTGAGCATCTATAGATTTTGATATATGAGAGGAGGGGATCCTGGATCCTGGAATCTATCCCAGTGAAAACCAAGGCATGACTGTAACCAACTGAGAACCAGTGGTAACTCAGGGGGCCATTGTTTGGGGCTTAGATTATATAGACTTCATAGAATCTCTTATCTTCTAAATACTTTTTTCTTTTTTAAAAAAAAAAGATCATTACAGGTAGACAAGAGTAAAAAAAAATGTGTCATTCTTTGATGCAGAATAAAATTAAGTCAGGAATCTTTTTTAAAAAGCAATAACCATGAATATCCATAATGATCTCTAATCATCCTTTCAGCTTCTCCTGCGTTCCTGGAATTCTCCTTTTGTACTTAAAAGCAAGGAGCTTTAAAGAGAAAAACCCCTTATTTTGGTGGAAATTTTCCAATTGATTCTTAATTCTACCCATTAACTTTGTTCACTTGTCTTTCTTTAGAGAATTAAAAAGAAGCAAAGAAAACTGATTAACAGTGAATCAAGTCAAAACACGGATTGTTGCAAGCCCCTGCCCCCAGCCCGGTCCTTGTTTTGGAGCATAAGTTGTTCCCAAACATTTCTTTGCGGGCAAAACCTCTCATAAGCAACCTAGAATTCCCTTTATAATTAATGTAAAACTGCAGAGTTTCCATCAACAGAAAATGAATTCCAGTACTAGGCTGGTGACATGGCTAATTTAGCTTTGTAATGACAAAGTATGTAATCAGATGGCCATGGGTAAACCTAGGCAGCCAGACCCTGGGAAATGTCCTGATTCCTGGCTGTGGTCTTTTGGGGGTTGTCTCCTGTGGTCATAGAGTCAAGGGGCTTCCTGACTGACAGTGATGCCGGGATATGGAGGGACCCCGTCTTCTGTTCTAGCTAGGACTCTGGAGGGGCAGAACATATACACATTCGTGCATGGACAAAAGAGTTGTGGGGCCCTGGACTGAGCAGGCAGCCAGTGCTCAACAACAACACCAGAGGTGAGGAGCTGAGCAGGTTGAGTCAGCCTGTCCAGATAGTGAGGTGGACCTATGCATGCTGACTCTAAAAGTGAATGCTTGGTGAGAGGCCACAGGAGAGCCACAGAGCCCCAATGTGGTGGAAGTGAGTGAGACACAAAGACAGCCCCGTGTGTGTGAACAGTTGTGTGAATCAGAGGTCCACAGCATGGTCCAAAGCCACCGTAGACACTACAGAATGAGGGCAATTTTCACATTAATTTACAGACCAGGACATGCAGAGAGGAAGAGTTGGCTTTTCCCCAAACTCATGCAGAAATTGGTCCTAACAAGGGGCCATGAGTGCCAAAAAACCCCTCTGTCAATGCCATGATCACAGGCACTCTTAGGGGTCAGGTGTCCAACTGTTTGCCCCAACCTGGCCATTCAGCCCAGGGGTTCCCAAGCACTTGGAATGACTGAGGCTACTGCACCTGCATCACTACCACTCCGGTGCCAGCTGGGTCTGTGCTCAGGGACTGCTTACTTCTCTGCTTATTTTCTGGCCTTGCCCCGACCTGTCCGCCTAGACTCCCCTCCCATGAGTCCCCACCCCCACCCTGTGGCACCAACACTCTCTGGCTTCTGTGATCAGCTTCTGGATCAGCAGGAGGAATGGGGCACAGCCCTCAACTGAGCCCTAGCTATTGAGGAATGAAGCCAAGGGGAAGGAGGAGGCATGTGGACCTTCCCTTCTTTGAGCAATGCAACCATTTTTACCAATGTCCAGCTGGCAGCAAGCCCGAGGAGAACTGTTCTGGGACCCAGAGTTCTTTAGAACAGGACACACAGGCAGGGACGATGAACACAGAGTCAGGGAAGCTCATGAGGCCAAGGAAAACAGGAAAAACACAGCTCAGGTGCCATCATCACGTGGTGGATTAAAAAGCTCAGGCAACCATGGGAACAGATGTCACTGGGTACACAGGACACCATGACTGCTCAATAGGAAAAGAGGGAGGGAGGTTGGGAGTGAGATGCAGGGCATGTTGACTTTTAGTCTCTTTAGGCCATCTCTACTAGGATGCTAGCCCCATTTGGCACAAAGGCAAATGTCTTGCATAATTTACTAGTCGTACCTGGCTTCTTTCCCAACCCTTAAAAATGCAGGAGACAGTACAAAGCTTTTGAGCAAATTTAATGCTTCTGGAATCTCCAACAAGGTTGACATTTTGAAAGCCTTTCATTGATTCCATATCTTCATTCAGTAAGTGAATAGAACATAGAGTAGGATAGATGTTTTCAATCTGAGATCCCTCCCTCCCTCCCTCCCTTCCTCGCTCTCTCTCTCTCCCCATCCCACCTGCCGTGTGTGTGTGTGTGTGTGTTTGTCTGATTATTGGAAATCCATTAGAACATTAGAATCTTTTAGCTAGCTTCAGAATGCACTAATTGGAATGAAGCTTTTCATTTCAGATATCCATATCAACCATCAATCAATCCATAATGATTCCTCTACCCTCTGCTCTTACTTCGTTTCTTCTCTCTTTGATTTCCCACTACTCCACTATGCCTCTCCATTGCCGTCACAGATATCCCTTCATAAAACCCCTTAAGATTACTCATGAAACGTAATTCTATAGTTTTGCAGCAAGAAGTCCCCAGACTGTTGTCGTCATTGTAAGGGTTTATTTAAGAAATCAGAGCACAAATCAGGAATGCAGGGCAAATAAAAAAATAATGCTTTGTCTCATCTCAAACATATTTTAGAAACCACCACACAAGTCACATGCAAAGTCAGATTTTAGTATTGTCATTAAGATGTTATCACTGATAACCATTTAGTGCTAGTGGAGTGTGGTATGTAGGAGTTGAAACAGCAGCAGGAAAGAACACGAAATTGAACAAGCCTTGAATGACTGCAGTTCCCTGATGGAATCTGCTTGGTAAAAATATCAAAGTCAAAGGCTTGAGAAGCATAATGTTCCACATGAAAGACTTTAAGTAACAAAAGAATGTTCATTACTATAATCAAGAGGGTCAGAAAAATACACCACAGTGGGTTCTCACTGCTTATTGAACCAATGATCAGAAGCAAGAGAAAGATGATTTCTAACTAATTATTATAATGAAGCCTATCTCAACCAAATGATTAATACCTGAGACAAGTGACATCTCATTCAACATGGGCCTGGATGACCTGTCAAGAAAAATTGCATTTCCCTTTGCTCAGAGAGGTAATAAAGGAAATAAGCCAAGACATAGGAAGGTGAGGGCTCCTGAAAAGGGGATCCAAACAAAGAAATTAAAGAAAATTTGTAGGATTGTGACAAAGAGAAATCTGAGCTCAATATCTATGCACAGCAACTGTGTTTCATAGCAGCCCAGAGAGTCCTCTGTGGGGGTTGGTGCAGGACACTTGTGGACCGTAGGTGGAGTGTTCTGTCGTGAGAGGGACTTAGCTAGTGTCAGACATGGGATCTAGTTGCCAAATATGGAGGAACTCTGCGAGCCAGCTGTTAAACACAACCATTTAAAATTAAATGATATAAACTTACAATTAAATATATGGGAAACAAAATGTGCTAATCACTTTCCCATTGCTGACACCCACAATTTAAAGGAAGACAGGCTTATTTTGGTTCACAGTTTCAGTGGGTTCAGTCCATAGTTTTCTGGCTCCAGGGAAGAAATGGCATGGTGGGAAGGGCGTAGCAGAGAAAAATTGCTCATCTCATGGCAGCCAGGAAGCAGAGTCAGGAGAAGAGCCAGGGATGAGAATACATTCCCAGGTCACAATGCAGTGATCCACCTCTTCCAGTCAGGCCACACCTCTGAACAGATGAGACTTTGGGATCTAAACTATAACACAAAGGTAATACATATTTAAAACTCATCCCCCCTAATTCCAATATTATATTCTAGCTCCTTTGTTCTTGGGATTGTTTATATTTATTGTACAATAGTATTCTTACCCAAGACTTTGCTTTCTCTGATTTCAGTTATCTGGATCAACCATGGCCTGATAATATTAAATGAAAACTTCCAGAAATAAGTAATTCATAAATTTTAGATAATTTTTAATTTAGTGAATTTCTACAATTTATACTTAAAAGCAGGGTTTGGTATTATTCTTGGCATTAGGCTTTTTTTTTTTCTTTGTGGTACAAGGTTTCCAACTTAGGACCTTGCACTTAAGAGGCAGTTGCAGCACCACTGAACTAAATCCCCAGCCAAAGCATTAGGCATTATTGAGGATCTTAGGATGATGTATCTTCTGAATATCATGGTAGACTCTGGATTTGTACCCTAAAAGCATAATGCACACCTCTTGCCAACTCTTGTGTTCAATAATGTCACACTGATCCCTTGATATTGGCCAGAGTGGGCATATTTACATTATAGAAATTGGCAAAAGTTAAAAATCAGGGCTTGATTCATTATTTGGATTTTCTATAAGAAAATAATGACATGTTAATAATGCAGATTAAACTTTAAAGTGTGTTGAGCCTGAGGCCATTGTATTTTGCATAGCAGAAAATGAACAAGGTAATATTTTTTCAGTAATTCAAAGCAATACTGTACATAGTTGGGTCAGCAAGGAGTCACTCCCATGTTTGATGAGTAAAATATGAGTTAAATTCTTTTTCACCTTTTTTGAGGGATCTCCACATGAATTTTACAGCAGTCGCAGTGTTGTTTTAACTTGCGTCTCTCGAATGACCAGAGATGTTGAACATCTTTTCGTGTATTTATTTGCCATTTGTACTTCTTAATCTGAGATGTGCATGCATTTCAGATGCCCATCTTTGGATTGGGTCTCTAAATTTAGGGGGTATTTTTTTTTAGTTATTTATATATTCTAGATATTAGTCCTTCATCTGAAGAATACCTGGCAAAAATTTTTCCCATTCTGTGGGTTGCCTCTTCATTGTTGTTGATTTCTTTTGCTGTACAAAAGCTTTTTATGAGATCCCAGTTGTTGATTGTTTGTATTATTTTCTTTTTTATCAGGGTTTTGTTCATAAAGTCATTGCCTACATCTCTGTCTTCAAGATTTCTACCTATTCTCTTTTCCAGCAAGTTTAGTGTTTCTGTTTTAATATTTAGATATTTGATCCATTTTTATTTTAGTTTAATGCATGGTGAGAAACATGAGTCTTGGTTTAACCTTCAGTATGTGGAAAGTTAGTTTTTCTAGCACTATTTATGAAAGAGGCTATCTTTCTTCCAGTGAAGGTGTTTGGCCCCTATTTCAAAACTAAGGTGGGGCTGAGTGTGTTTGGGGGTTTTTCTGCATCTTTTAATCTGTTCCACTGATCTTCAGGTCTGTTTTTTTGCCAGTGCCATGCTGATTTTATCATAACAGCTTTCTAGTAAAACTTCAAGTCAGGGATTGTGACGCTCTGCCTTGCCTTTGTTGCTTAGACTTTCTTTTGCTATTCGAGGTCTCCTCAGGTTCCAAATGACTTTTAGGATTGTTCTTTAATTCTGTAATGTATGCTAAAACCAGAGGCTCCATTTGACCCAGCTATTCCCCTTCTTGGTGTCTTCCTGAAAAAATTAAAAGCATCATACCAGAGCAATATATGCACACCCATGTTTATAGTGGTACAGTTTGTAAAATAGCTAAATCTTGGAAACAGTCCAAATACCCATCAACTGATGAATGGATAAAGAAGATATGGGGGTTTTTTTATATGCAAAGAGCACTACTCTGCCATCCAGAAGCATAAACTTGAGACATTTCTAGTTAAATGGATGCGCCTCAAGACCATACTCGTAAGTGAAATAAATCAGACACACACGTGTAAGTATTGCATTGTTTCTCTGGTGTGAGAAACTGAAAGTATACATAAGGACCAAAATGTATAAGAGATATTGTGAAATAGGAAGAAAATGTCCCAATGGGAAGAGGAACTAGGGAGGGGGAAGCAGGAAAAAAGGGAAAAGAAAGAAATGAGAAAAGAAGGAAGAATGGAAACAACCCTTTTGCAAATAAGGAGGGGAAGAGGGGTTGGAAAGGAAGGGAGAGGAATGGGGAAAAAAAAGAAGAATCAAGATATATCATGTATAGGTATAAGATATATCATGTATAGGTATAAGTATATATGTATATATACTATATATGTGTGTGTATATATATATATATATATACACACCCAAATAAATTCAAGTAATTAAAAAAATGAAATATTGATATTCTAGAATTCAGGGAAAATACAATTTTGTCTGATTATTAAGATCAGTGAATATGTCAACTAATAAGCAGGCAAGAACTACACTTCTTTGCTACAGAAAAAAGAGATTGACAAAAAGCAGTAACAGCATTCTGGAAGAAACAGTTATTTGGAAGTTACAATAAACAGCATAGTACATCTTCTTATTGTTAACTCTAAAGAGTGTTCTACATTTCTTTGAGGCCCAGAACATTTAGAAGGAGCCTACATACATATAAATGCATACTTCTTGTCAGAGAGCAAGTTGTTAAAACATTTTCCACCCTCAACTGCCTCTGCTTAACAAAACAAAACAAACATGAGACTGGCACTTTACCAATCTGTTTACCCTGAAATGAGTCGAATGGTCCTTTTGGAATGTTTGCAGAAGGGTTAGTTTAGTTAAATAAAAACTAAGTAAACCATAAAACAAAATAAGTCTTAACTCAAGGAACAAAGAAAGATTGCATTAGACAGGAAACGCAGCCCCATCTACTGCGCAGATCAGCTTTCAACCTTTACAGTCAGAATAATGACTTGATTTAACCAAAATTTGAGATATTAAGTGCTGCATGCTGTTGTTTGTTTGAGCCGCAAAGAAAAAAAAAAAAGATGATGAATGGTAAAGAGCAATGAAACGTCCTCTTCTGTCACATCCTATTTTCACACATTTTAAAATGCAAAAAAAAGAAAAGTGTGTGACTTGGGAGTCAGTGTGGCCAATGGAGAAAGAATATGAATGTGTAAAAAAGAAGACTAAGAGAGCTAGAAAATCATTAAAGAATGTCTAAAAGCTTAAATGTTTAATTACAAATTGCTTTTTATAAAAAAACTAATAAAAAACTCATGTCCCTTATAAGCTCAATGGTACTAGGTGTTTTTTCAGTAAGCTAAAAAAAAGTTAATATTGCTCTTGAAGTGTCTTTGTAACATCATCATTCAGGGAAAATCAGCCCTAACCCTCACCCCTCCAGCTACCTCCTGGGCAGCATCGGAGCCCGATAAATCTGATAAATGAAGCTCAACTACCGGCTGTCTCCTCTGCCTTCATGTCCTGTATGTTAACTTGCACATTGGCTATGCCTCGCTTTGTAAAATTGTCACAACAGGGCAGGTCTGACTCTTGTTACTCCACATTTACAGACATGGAACTAAGGCTCTCAGTGGTTGCTGTGGCCCACGAAGTCTCTCACTTGTGCCTGCTGAACTGGGGGCTCCCATCCCCACTGGAGGCTGTGGGGTGACTGAGAGTGGGGTGAGCACCCCCTGGCCAGCAGGCTCTCTGATCACCTAATGACATCAGCTTCAGTTCTGTGTGATCTTGGTAATTCTATCCACCCTGTGCTTTCCCTGAGAAAAAAATAATTAAAGCAAGGCCCTCTGAGTAGTCCCCAATCTACTTAATTGTCCTCTTTCACAGTCTTTTTTGACACACAGTCCCTGGGTCTTAGGAATCTTCCAGCATGTATCTGTCTTTCATGGTTATCACTAGAATTCATTGCAATTCCACTCAATGCAGAAAACATATTTTATATCTCAAATCTTGGTCCACACTGATGTCCTTTCTCTCTCTGCTAGCGGGGCAAAGCTGAGCCTTTCCCACACAGAGCCTGGAAGATCAGGAAGACTTTCAGAAAACACAACCAGGGAAGTCAGCCCAGCACACAGCGATGCCGAGGGAGAGAGCAGACTGACTCATCTCACGGATGCCCCACTGAACTTGGATTGCATCCCTAACACACATCAATTGGCGCATCCAAGTTGGGTCACAGTCACCTGCAGCCACAGGCCATGAAACGAACATCTGTTTCAGGCCAGATAAAGCCCACCTCCTACAGTGCTTGCAGGAAGAATTACAGCCTTTATGTGCCTTTAGGTTGGAGGGGGTGAGACAAGGTCCTGCTATGTAGCTTTACCTATGTCAGAGCAATGCTGATTTCTCTGAACCTAACTAGGGATTGCGGGATGGCTACTTCCAGGCCCTCCTGGGTCAGCCCTGTTCCAGAGACAATGCCCTCAAGTGAATTGGGGTGGCCCATTTACCCTCTTCCAAGAATTGGATTTTAATACTTTCTGTGCCTCCGCTCCTGGGATGGCCACCGTCTACTCCAGCACCATCTGTTGCAAGACTGAGTCCTGCCTCAATGCTATTTGCAGCCCTGGCTAGCTCACAGCTTCTTACGGTAAGGACACACGTCACATGCAGCAGATTATGAACCTGAAGAAACACAAGGGAAGAGTCATTCTTAAGGAGTAATCATCAGTAATAAGGTTGAGTTGCCCTGGGAATCTGGATTCATAGCACTTTAGTTAAAAAAGACAAGTAGCCATGGAATTAACTAAAGGAAAAATAATGGAAACAAAGTTTTTGTAGAGAGGGAGGGAGGGAAGGGTTGAAGGGAGGGTAGGCGGATGGGGAAAAAATAAAAACCAAGATTGATTAGGTAATGGTTCACATTTCCCACAGTGAACGTCGTTATATTGTATACATTAAATGTACCAATAAAATTAATTTAAAAGAAGACAAGTAGACAAGATGTGGTAGTCAGCGGGACTCAGAGAGGCTGAGATTAAAAAAAAATGGGCTTCCTTTCAAGACTTCAGACAGCATACCTAGAATAGGGCTTGAGACATCGAAACATTCAGTAAACGTTAGCAAATATTTTTGCTTATAAGATTTATATTTAAATTTCAAGGCAGTAACATTGATGTTTATTTACTATACAGTTCTGAATTTTAAGATAGACTTCGGTGACCCAGCCACATCCCATGCTATCCCTAAACAGAAACTCTTCCTCCCACCCACCCACCCACACCCTCTGGAGCCACTGGTCTGTTTTCCTCTCTATAGCTTTGCCTTTTCAGGAATGTCACGTAAATGTACTCACTCATATAACAGGTAGACCTTTGGGACTGGCTTCTTTAATTCCATTCATACTTTTGAAACTCGCCTATGTTACGCTGTGTATTGACAGTTTGCTCCTTTTCTTGCTGAGTAGTATTCTATGGTACATTGCCAACACCATTGGTTTGAATCACCCATCCGAAGACACTAGGGCTGTTTCCGCCTATGGAGGTTATAAATACTGTATCCACAAAAAGCCGTTTGTGTGAACATGTTTTCCATCCTATGCAGCAAATACCTAGGAGTAGGAATATTGGGTCATGAAGTAAGTATGTGATTACATTTTAAAAGAAAGCAACACATTTGTTTGCTAGGATGGCTGCACGATTTTGCTGTCCCATTACCCTGTTCGATAGTGTCAGTTGCCACTTTCTTCCTGGCAGTTGATATTGTAAGTATTTTGTTTTATAAATTCAAATGGGTAGGAAAGGTATTTCAGTGCAGTTTTAATTTTCATTCCCCTACGTGCTAACACTGTTGAGAATCTTTTTGTATGTGACTGTTTGCTACCCTTACAATCTGATTGGTGAAATTGTCCACTTGCATGTTTTGCCTATTTTTAAAAATTGAGTTATTTATTTTCTTACTGTTGACTTTTGTGAGTTTCTTATTTTGGATGTTTAAGTCTTTGGTCTAATAATCCAGACAGATCATGATTCATCTTTTCATTTCCTTAACATTGCCTTTTGCACAGCATTTTAATTTTGATGAAATCTAATTTATGAAGTTTTAAAATAAGTCATGCTTTTGATGTCAAATGCTTTAATTCAAGGTCATAAAGATATTCTTTTTTCCCTAAGAGTTGTATCCTTTTATATGTTTTAGTCAATTTTTTAGTGTTATGAGTCTTTTTTATTAAGTTTACTGGTACATTTTAGGTATACAGTACAGTTACATTCATCATTGGGATCTTGCACCTTTACATGACAGGTCTTGGTTCTTATTTCTTCCCCATTCCCCTGCCCTCCCTTTACCCCCTCCACCTTTCCCTATTTATGAAAATGTTGTTTCCATTTTTCCTTTTCTCATATTTTTCTTTTCCCTTCTTTCCTTTCCCCTACCCCTCCCACTTCCCCTACTCCTTTAGCCCTTTCCTTCCTATTTCACAATGTCAATTATACATTTTGATCCTTATTTACACTGTTAGTTTTTCATACCAGAGAAACTATTCGGTATTTACATGTGTGTGTCCTATTTATTTCATATAAGAGTATGGCCTCAATACGCATCCACTTAGCCATGAGTCTTGAATCAAGGATTTTTGTTTTTTTTTGTTTTCTGCTTATAGATGTCCGGTTGTTCTGTTGGCCAATATTAATATGATTTTTAAGAAACCCTCTTTTTCTAACAATTCTCCTTTCTGTGCAATTGAAGTTTTTCCTACAATGAAAAGGTACAGGTGAAAAGTGCCTGGAATGTGATTCATAGGAAAGTAAATAAGTGAACATTGATTTAAATATGTGCAGAGACGGGGTGGAATTGCAAAGTGCAGGCAAAGACAAAGCTCCACCACCTGACACTAACTTCTGGAATCACCTGGGAAGGTCTGCAAGCTACCTTGAAGCTGCTAACGAGTACCAATCACTGGCTTCAAGGTGATCCCTTCTCCAGATCCCACTGAAGAAGAAACATCCATGCCTTTCTGTAAAGACTGGGCCGGGCCCTCCTCCAGCCCAGTTAGCGTTCACATGAGCCTGCTGTTACAATGAATGACCTCAGCCGAAGTCAAATTCTGCTCCTTGACCATGTGGAATGTCGCTGCTGTGCTGCACCAACAGGTCACGCACAAAACCTCCACTCCTCCTAATCTTCCCTGCGTGGTCCCCTCTTGGGAGAGGCATTCTGTGAACAATTTACCCCAGGGACTTCAGGACCTCAAACTCATCCAACAAAGGAGCTCATTTACTTTCTGACATGGTTAACGTCCCAGTTTAATGGCCCTCTTATATCACACTCAGCACCTAAATTATAGGGCATCCCAGGCAATTACACTACAGTCTCAGACTGCACCTCTACCAAGACCTGCGCACACCAGGTCATCACAGGGCTGTCCGCCCCTTTGCGTGTAGTACCGCTAGAGGAAAGTTTGCTGCCCCTCCAAGAGCTGCGGGCCTTCGCTCTCATTCACGTCATGTGTGCAGCTCCCTGTTGCTCCAGATCACTGGCCCCTGAGATTCTCAGCCACAGGAAATATTATTCTTAACTTAAAACCGCACATGTGATTACCAAAGAAGGAAGCATAGCTGCTGTTTCTTGACTGCGTGTTAAAAGGAAAAAATTTCTGTCTCCGTGCTGTGCTCTGAAATGTCCCTGCTACGAAAGAACATTTTCCATAATGACCCTTTGGAGGGAAATAGTTATGGTCTACATTTCACAAACAGGAGCCTCCAGTCTTGCTCCTAAGCACAGCCAGGTTTAGAGAGCTGCCGTGAAGCACATTTAGCACCTAGCCAAAGTTCTTTCATGAGTTTAACAGAGCTTTACATCCCTAGTGTAAATTATAAGGTTAACCATAAGGGAAAAAGGTAAATCACAGATGCCCAGAGCCCAAGTTCAAGGATCTGCAGCCACGAGAACTGGTGGCAACCTACTGGCTGAAACTGTTTCTTGGCTTTGATCTATTATTTAGGCCAGTAAATAATGGCCTAACAGTAAACTGAACAGTTGAAGACCCAAATTGTCTGCAAATGAAATTTCGCTTTTAAAAATTAAGATCATTTTACCAAACTTCAATCCCACTTTATAAATACGGGAAATAAAAATATGTTTTAATGAGGCAAAATAGGGAATGGAAGATTATAAAAATTAGCATTCATGACAATCAAAAAATAACTGCCGAGTCTGTAAGTCTGTAAATTTGATTTGCAAAAAAAAGATAGATCAGGGAGAAGAATCCTCCTGTGAGAGAGGGAGAGTCGGAGGGTCTTAATAGTCTTGATATTTGTATTTTCTGCTCTGAACATTGCCTGATTCCATTATGAATGCTCAGGCTGTGTATCTGACTCTCAGAAGAGGCTCTCGCCCATCCGGGAGAGAGGATTGGGGGAGCTGTGGCACTGCCGCCTGCTTGGCTGTGCACTCAGGGCTTTTATCACCTTCTCACCTTAGACGAATACTCACTCCCTGAGCTTCATTTTCGTCCTGTTGCCCAGAGTTGGAATAACTGACAGCACATCAATAAGGCACTTAGAAAGGAGGGTCTGCACACGCAGTATGAAAACTCAACACAGTGTAACTCATATCACTATCATGATTCAACCTGATGACACGTTGAATCTTGTCAAGTTGAGAAACTTTGGTGCACTTCCTCGTGAGCTGGTGGCCGACCTCATGGGTGCCACCTCCCACGCGCGCACACACACACACACACACACACACACACACACACACACACATATAGGCACACACTCACACAAATACATGCACACACATGTACATCTGGCATATAGAACTGAACCTAATTATAAGCTATTAAGCATTAGGACACCTTTTTGGTTCGTGATTATGAAATAATAGCAATTACTATAAAATTATGATGATGATGATGATGATGACTGTATGACTCTAAAGTCAAGAACCGATGGAATTTATAAGGAATGTGAGCACACTATCCTGAAATACATATACAGCTGTGTTTGCTCTAAAGAAAAGAAGCTGTGGAAAGAGAAAAATAAAAAGACAATAAAAGAGCAAATGCAAGACCAGAGATGGAAGAGAAAGTTCTCTATCTATACTTTGAGCCAACAGATTGAGGGGACCCAGGTGGTTCCTTCCACCTAGCAGTCAAAGGAAAGCCTGGCTCACCGGGGTAACTGAATGGAAACTATCCCTGAGCTCTGTGAACTGCAGCCTGCTGTAGTTGAGGGCGTGTAATACAGAACACATTTGTCATTTTTCCTTATACCTAAATAAATAAATACTCAGGGGAAGAGGAAGCTCATGGCAGTATTCTGATTTGGTGATACGTCTCAAGAAAGAATGCACACACAGGGGCTGGCCCGTCAGAGTGGAGAGCTGTCGGCCAAGTGAAACAATGAGGAAAGACCCACCACGTTGGGACAGGGTGGAAAATGGCGAACAGCATGGGCCATGGAACCCAAAGAGCCCCTTGAGAATGATATCACTTTTGGCAGATTATATCATGGTGGGGAGATTTGGGGGAACAAATCAAAATCCATTACTTGAGGAAGCATTTGGGCTACAGTCATAGCTTTATAGGTTATGTGTGAATATTCATAAAATGAGCATTGAATTCCACAAGCCATGTCTCTGAATGATTTGTAGCAACACCTTGGACCTTTGAGACCTTTGGTAGAGCTGGGCAGAGTCTCAGATTGGGAAGCTGTTGGAGAAGCATCTGATGTCTCCCAGGGCCCCACAGAAAAGACCAGGGATGAAGCGTGGCTGCTCGGAAGGCCAAGGGTGCGGGCGGAATCTCCTGTCCGGTGGGAGTGATGCCCCTTTAGGGACCAAGTGCATCTACTCCGAGGTCGCTGGCCAGATCCTCAATTAGCCAGAAAGTGGGGCTGCAAATGCTGCCTCACCTCACAGAGCTAAAACTCTCCTGCACGGGATCAGAGGATCCGTATTATTTTTGCGGGGGTCTCTAAAAGCACCCCAGGCTAGAAGCTCTTGGCTTCCTAGAAGATGAAATGCACAGATTTGGGGGCAAGTTTCACCATCACACTTTTCTTGCCTTTATGTCCAAGATGTCTCTGTTATTATATACTTTTCCACCTGAATTTTCATTGAACATGATCTATACAGCCTCTCAGAATGATATGAGTTAGTGCCTACCATTCAGCCAAAAGCCTGATTCTACCCCTCATAAACCATGAAAGTGAAATTAAATAAGCTGGGCAACGGCGCATGAGTTTCTCAAAGTGTGGTGAGGCATGGCAGAAAACAAGAGGGCTTTGCTCTATCTGCTTTTGCTAGTAATAGACAAATACGAATATTCATCAAGCAAAAAATGTATTTACCTGTAATTTATCATCTACTCATATAAGGCCATTTTTCACAAATAAGTATAATTAATTTAGCAAGTATTGCTCTTAAAAGCAACAAGTGAAGAAAAATGTGTAACTGTCATGTAGATCCCAGGTCCAAAATGAAGAAAGCAGAACTATAGAATACTATGTAGAATATTATGAAATGATTATATATTAGCAATTACATGATGCTGCTGAAGCGATACCCAGGGAAATTTCATAGCTTTAAGTTCTTAATAATGCATGCCCTCAACTAAAGAAATTAAGGAGGGAGCGACAAAATAAATTTGAGGAAATTGCAGAGAGAGGTAGTAAAAATAAAAGGAGAAAAGGGAGAGAAATGAAAAAAAAACCTGTCAAATAATTCAAGGTTGTTTTCTCCAGGAAAAGAGGTTGGCTAAAATTTTAAATCATTTTAATTATTAAATAAATTACTAACCAAAATTGAGACAGAAAGGTCATCACACAAAAGAGAAAGTAAACATAGAAGTGGAAATTGTCAGGTATCGGGGAAGTTTTTTTAAACTATAAGTTATTATCCTGCTTAATTCTACAAAATCCAATATGAAAAACCTCATGGTTCTATAAGGAAGGATGCATCACTAAAATAGAAACAGAATAATTTGTGTGGTAAGCAATTTAAAGTTATCAAAACGTCTCTTTCCAGTAATCTTTCAGCCCCCCTGATTTGGTAGATGAATTCTGTAGCTGAAGCACAAATTTGTGGATGAACCAGTCCTGAACATTGCTCCAAGCAAGTCTAACTACGTCAGCCATGGTTTGAAAAAGTACACATCAACCAAGGGAGTTCAACTCAAGATGTGAGAATGTTCCAGCCTGGGAAATCTACTAGTATAGCATCGAGTAGGTCAAAGGCGAAAAATAACATTAGTTCATTCATAGATTTAGAAAAGATGTATCTTAACAAAACAGAGAAACATTCACTATTATTTTATGGGTACGAATGTGCACCAGCATTTTGCTTAATGACAAAGTTTGGAAAGTATGGCTATTAAAGTCGGAACTGTAACCATAATTATGCAAAATTACAGCATACTACAATTGCAATTAATTAGACAAGTGAAATAAAATTTATAAAAATTGAGAAGGCAGTAAATTCCTCATTATTTTCAGTGGTACAATAGGTGTCTCAAATGCACGTACCCCACATTCACCCCACTCCCTGTACCCTGAATCCGGGAGAATCAGCTAAAAAACTCTTGAATAATAAGGGGATTTTTAGTAAGACAGCTGGTGATAAAATGATCCAGAAATCATTAGCAATGAGTTGTGTGCCACAACAGCTCATTAGAAAGTATAATAGAAGAAAAGTTTAAAAAAAGAAGAGACTATCTGGGATGGTACTTAAAAAGAAATGTGTAAGTCCTATGTAACTACACTTTATGAATGACAGCAAAAGGACTTAAAGAGAAGATTTAAAGTGGAGGGAACTATTATGAAGCGGGAAAAACTAAATTTTGTAAATATTATAGATTTCGTTAATTTGTTATCTTAACAAAAATACAGTCGGCTTTCCGCCTTTTCTCAACTACACAAGCTAATGCTATGTTCACTTAGAAAAAAAAATGTCTGTTTTTTGACCATTCCCAGAAACACTGCGAAAACTCAAGAGCTATGAGAGGGGATCAGCCTGACCACACTTAAAGTATCACAAGCTGTAGCTCGGTTTTCATGCAGTAGTACACACAATGATCAATGGACACATAGAGTGAGTACAGAAACAGGGAGGTTGCGAGTCTAGCTTAGTGGTAAGTTGCATGCTGCACATGTAAGAGGCCAGGGGTCGGTCCCTGATATCAAAAAAAATCAACAACAACAAAAAAGACCGAGATTTCAATACATGACCAAAACTGCATTTCCAACTAGCAGGTGCAAAGGTAGCTTATTCAAAAATAAGAGTTTGGAGAGTGGGGAATCAATCTGCAAAATAATATGGGCAATCTTATCTTACTCCAAAATCTTTTAAATGGTTGAAATATTTAAATACATACAAAAGATGACACTGCCAAAATATTAGAAAAGAGCTCAGAAACATTTTTTTAAATATCTTTGAATATTTTTGGAAGGCCTTTCTACACAAGACATAATATCCTGAGCAGCAAGAGTTATGAATTTGATCCTATTTCAGGAAAAGCAATCAAATGCAGAGTAAAAAGTAAGTCACAATCTGGGGAAAAATATTTGTCAAAGGACACAAAGCGCTGATTTCCATAATATGTACTGATCTGTTGAGATTCCATAAGAAGAAAAGTAACACAGAAATAAGGCTATTAAATAAATTTTATTTACTTTAAAGGTATAACATTTTGGTCTTTGAAGCTGGCAATGGTAAAGTCCAATTTTGCACACCACTCTGTTAAACCAGGACTCTTACTCAGGTGCCCGTCAGCTTGGAACCAGCTAAGTAATTATGATAGATCCAGACAACAGACTCTACCACTGGCAAAAACACAGAGAAAATAGCACACCCACTTTCTAAAGGAGGGAGAAGAAACAAACCAGAAAGAGATACTCTTGAGTGATGATCACGTAGGAGGTTAAATGATTTTTATAAAGCAAAAGTATACAGGAACCTGGACACCTTCTGACAGTTTCTCTGGCTGTGAGCCAGTTTGGTGAGCTTAAGAGTTGAGATTTGACTATTTTTCTTTAATACCACATATTCTTGTATGTTCTACTGTATCTACCAAGTCTGAACTACTAGCTGTTTTCAGGAAGGTAGGAGTTTAGTAAAACAGTAATAATAAGTTTTCAGTCACTCCAGGGCAACTTTGGTAAGTGATCATGGGCAGTTTGCTTCTGGGCTCAGACTCTTGGGTTGGTGCCTTAAAACTGGTAGGCTTTAGACAAGCCAGATCTGCCTGTCTTCATCAAAGGATGAAAACTACACATTGCAACACCAGGTATGGTATCCTGCACACAGTAAGACTTGTGAGAGCCATTGTTACAGTTACAGAATGACCTACAAAATACACAGCCAAGCAACAAGAGCAGGAGGCAGAGGTGTGCTGTAGAAGGTAGGGGAAGATCAGACTATAACCTCAGGAAACATTTACACCCACATGAATTGGGCAGCAGAGTCTCCTGGAGAGGCGAGCTCAACGGGCAGTTCAGGATGGGAGGGAGACTGCTTTACTTGTACAATTTGACTCTTTCCCCCCCATATGTTGTATGTGAAATGCATCTTTAATTAAAAAATAAATCTAGCCTTAAGCCAGTAATAAGCAGAAAGCACTCCTGGTCTGACTAGGAGGAATTCCACATGTCCTCAGCCTTTCTCTCTGCGCACTGATGCTTAAGCTATCAATAATCATAGAGCTTGATGTCATGCCAGTTCCCAGTGGTGCTGACAGACCCCAGCTCAAAAGTCCCTTTATGAGACCTTGTCCCTCAGTAAAGCTTGCAAATTGCTCTGATCTTAGTAGACAAAGCCGTCGCTCATTCTCAATCTCAGAGGATCCTACACAATAACATAAGAATTGGGGAAAATTACCCAAGATAAAGCGTCCTTGCGAACATCAAAGTCCCTGATTTCCAGGCTGTAGGCTGCAGGTATGCGACAGGCCTGACAGCCTAGATGGGCAGCAGAGATAAAGCGAAAAGTGAAATTCTCTAGCCTGGCCTCTGCACCCAAGGACTCAGTGCTAGGATTTCGGCAGAGGGGATTAGCGTTATCCTCGGAGGTGTGAGCACATTTTGCTTTTACCTTCAAAACCAGGTAATCAGCGGCAGATAACAATCAGAGAAGGAAGCGTTAAGCCCCAATAGCTGCAACTCCCCCCCAGCTAGTTTAATTGTGGCCTGGATGGTTTTGCATTAAGTGCTCGAGCTTCCCATGTTCTGCCTCTGTTCTTTGTTTTTAACTTTCTCGTGAGACCCTCTTTCCCTTCCTACCATAACCAATGTGCTTCAGCAGGAATTGCAGCCTCATCTACATCTTTGGAAAACCAGCTCCGGTAAACCCACCTGGGTGTGTGTTTATGTCACCCATTAACACAGCCACACTGGACGTCCACACACATTTCTCCAAAGACACTCACGTGCACCGTGACACACGCAGCAACCTCAGTTGAAGTTTAACTGTTGATGTATGGGAAAATGAGGACATCTTACAACTCGCTCCCAAATGGCTTACCACGCTAGCCTGACCACTAAGCTCTAGCTGTCTTTCGAGAAAGCAAATATTTTACCAGGTAACAAAAACAAGGGTGAACTGTCTCTATTTGGCAGCTGGACCATCAGTTTTACCTTGCTCTATTTTAGCGTCAAAAGTTACTTTCATAAAAATAAGTGTGAGTCACTGAATCGGCACATGCTCCTGTTCCTTTAACGTAGATTATGGGAAAACTAACACCAAAGAAGTTGGTTAATTTGGACTGGAAGATCCTCCTACTATAGATGCCAGAGTTAAGAGAAAGGAGAGGGAGGGGAGAAAGGGGGGGGAGCAGAAAAATAAGGAAAAAAGATTTCTCAAAAACTGAATTCAAATAATCTTGATGTAATATGCTTTGTAAGTATCACTGACCTATAACAAGCCTGGAATGGTATTTTCGAGGAAAGTAGAAGATAATTCCTGTGCCCTGGTCTCCGACTGAGGGAGACTAATAATTTGTAGAATGTGTTGTTTAGATAAGTGCTTCTTGGTCCTAGAAACAGCTACAATACACGCAGATCACTCAATGGGGAACTGCTATGAAGTTGGGGTGGTCAGCAAGTTAGTGGGCGTCTTTTTCAGAACACAGCTGTGTTGGAAAAACATAAGACACCGTCAATAAACAGCCTGATTCCCAAACCCACACATGTATTCCACTTGGCGTTGCTTTATTCCCACCCCCTATTCTTTCTATTAGTGCATTTGCAAAGCACAATGATTATATTCCTCGTGGGGAGTTGATATATGTAAAGAACACTTCTTAATTCCTTTTAATCCCCTCCCTTGCCTTCCCTCTCCATCTCTTGATTTCCTTCCCTTTTGCAAATGATCTATCTCCCTATTTCCTATTATCTGTCTTTTATTTTGCTCTTTATTTATACTTTAGTTTTCTCATGTAAGAGAAACTATGGGAGATTTAAGCTTATGTGTCTGATTTAGTGCACTGAACATGGTGGTCTTACTGTGCATGAATTTCCCCACAAATAACTCAAATTTATCCTTCTTCATGGCTGCGTAGTACTCCATAGTGTATAAGTAACACATTTTCTTCCTCCATTCCTCTGCTGATGGACATATAAGCTTCTTCTAGGGTGCTGTTTTTTTAAGCTGCCTTTTCAGGTGGCTGGACACTCACTCCCATGATGCAGCTTTGAAATGTTTTGGAACTGCTAGTTCATAGGTCTCACTCCAAAAGTAGTTCCATTACTTTGCTTATGGTCATAAAATATTTCAAATAAAAAATAGCATTACCTATAATGATTATTTTTTCACCAGATCTGTATGAGTTAGAGTTGTTTTCACACATGAAGCCCACCCTTAGAGAACAAAGATTTCTTACTCCCGAGGAAAACCAAAATCATGTACTTCCAATCCTGAGCTGTCCAGTCATGTTAGAGCCAGGGATGGCTTGCTGGATGAAACCTGGGCCCACTCCTCAGGGGACAGTATTGGTTGCTTGTGTGAAAATGTTTTCCAAGCATCAGCCTCGGGACTCTGACTGATGCTTGGACGATGTGGTCCACACAACCAACAGCACCTTCCCTGATTCCTGCAATCCGACCCAGTGCAGAGGCGCGTGGCCTTCAGATCTGTGAAGACACCTTGGCGTAGCCCCTTGCCTCTTTGCCACTATCCTGGGGTCACTGAGAGTCAGAGTCCCAAGGTCACATGGAGCCAGTGACTTCAGAGGGCTCCATCGGCTGACCAAGACTTAACCCAGAAGGGCCCGGGCACAGGGCCTGATTTTAGCAGCCAAGGAAGCCATCTGGCATCACAAAAGAAAGCAGGACAGCTGGACGTCGTGGCACATGCCTGTAATCCCAGCACTTGGGAGGCTGAGGCAGGAGGATCAGCCTGGGCTACACAGTGTGTTCCAGGTCAGCCTCAACCACATAGTGAGACCCTGTCTCAAAAACCGAAAAAAAAAGCAAGAAAGCAGGACAGAGTGCGCAGGAGCACAGGGAAGGACTGAGGCCAGCTGAGCAGGATCTCTGCATCATGACCTTCTCAAGAGCAGACGCTTATGCCTACTTGGCAAGCGAAGGTCCCGAGTTCAATCCCTGGTACCAAAAAAAAAAGAACAGAAGCTTCAACACTCTCGTGCCCTCCCACTGAGTATTTCAGGAAGTCAGCAGGGTCCCAAAAATAGTCAGTTTGCTCTGTTTTTTAGTGCGTGGTTAGAGCTGACCCTAATCAGAATACCTAATATTTATGTACTAAAGATAATTCCCAATGTCGTGCACCAACACCGAAATGGCCTATTTTTTCAAGGTGGAAAGCATTCAGTTTCCTTTCATAAAGTTGCCTCTCTCAGTTTTCCTTCTACGGTCTCCAAATGGCTCAGGTTTCAGGAAAGACGTTTCCCATACTTAGCAATGTCTTCCAGTATGAGTCAGGCCTATGTTCAAATGGGTTCCTAAACTTATTGTAAAACTAAGAAAAGAAAAGAGGGCTGGGATTTAGCTCAGTAGCGTTGCACCTGCCTCACAAGTGCAAGGTCCTGAGTTCAATCCCGGGTACTTAGAAAAAAAAATTTAAAAAGAGTTGTCTCCAGGGATAGGGAAAGCGGGACAAGAAAATAACAAGTGACTAACTGGTCACACTCCAGAAGGGGTTGTCATCGTGATGAGTCACAGCTCACACAAGTTTCTTACCTTCCAGTACACATATTAATGTGTTTTCCTACAGGAAAGGGGAGAGGGAACACATATCTTCCATCCTCCTAAGAGGAAAGCCGCTATTTACTAAGAATCCACACTCATCAAACAGTTGGTCTCCATCCCACCTCTGTCTTGCACGTGCAAGTGTCATGTTGTTGCACAGGCAGGGAAACTGAGGCCCAGATGGAAGAGCCACCAGCAAAGAAGGACACACACGGACGGGCTCAGCTCTGGGTGGCCCGTGGCGGCCACACGCATCATGCATTACCACCAGTGCTCATGCCAAGTGAAGCACGGATCAGGAAAGCATGTCTACCAATTGTCCTG
Source organism: Fukomys damarensis (assembly GCF_012274545.1). Lineage (NCBI taxonomy): Eukaryota > Metazoa > Chordata > Mammalia > Rodentia > Bathyergidae > Fukomys > Fukomys damarensis. Next base: position 7,587,705 of record NW_022900919.1, on the reverse strand, counting down.
GCACGACTGACGTTCTGTGCTTGCTTTTGCTTTTATGCTCCTATTGCGGATATTTTAAAGAAGCAAATCGCTCTTCTGATGTATGTCTTAACCCGCACAGAACTGTGAACTGAGGCTGGAACTAGTTTAGTAATTTATTTAAAATTTTAAGACGAAAGAGGGTAAAGAGCTATGGATAAAAACAACCACACCATAACTCTACTACTTTAACTTCTTCTTATCCCTGCATATTCCCTTACACTTACACAATTGTAATAATATATAAATATATATATATAATTTTATCAATTTCTCTTTTTAAAATGTTATAAATATTTCCCCCATTTATAGCATTTCCATAACTTGTAACTGTTGGCCTTCACACTATATAAACGTGACCTTACTTTCTGCTTCTCCACCTTGGTATGATATGTTATCATGAGCATACAGGGCCCACCTTCCCACAGCATTTGTCTTCAGCTTTCTCAGATAAACTCCAAAGGGCGAATGATGTCCAAACAGCATGGAATATTTACTCGGTGCACATCTCTAGTCACTAGTCATTTGCTTAAATGACAAAAGTCATTAACCATGCCCTGCAGCATCTCCGCAGCGGTGCCAGCTTTAATCCAACCCTGCCAGCCCACATGGCACAGGAGCCCCAGGATGCTGATGTACTGGTCCCTAACTATTCACAAGGTCACATGTTTTCTTTTGTTTTTGCTTTTGTTTTGTCGGTACTGGGGATCAAACTCGGGTCCTTGTGCTTGTGAGGCAGGCGGTAGAACCACTGAGCTGAATCCCCGGCCCAACGTCACGTATTTTCTGATGATCAAAGTGGAAAACAACAAAGCACCTAGTGGAATACAAAAGTGGATTTAGGATGATTCATGTGATAACGTGTTAAAGCTTAAAAAGACAAGGAAGAATCACTTAACCCCCTTCGATTTATAAGCAGATATGTGAAAAACCCGAGACTCACTTGTCTGACATCTCAAATGAGGTCGGTGAGAAAACAGATGGACAAACCGAGAGCAGGGGTGGCCTCCTCCCCATTTCAGGCCAAAGCCTGGGAGTGAATCCGCCACTGCTGCTCACCACCTCTTCAGGCTTCCAAGCAGCCAGCCCGTGACCTGAGTCACAAAACCAAAGAGCGTCCCCTCAGGGGCTGTAGACGGTGCACAGGCTCCCCGGAGACAAGTAACTCAGAGCACTGTCCACTTGGACCTTACAGCCCTCCTTTCTCTAGCACTGTCCAGCGCTCTGCTTTGAATTATGTCTTGGAGCTCACTCATACGGATCTAAGTCACTTAGAGACTGTCTTTCAAGTCCTATCTCTCACGGAAAACAACTCTTGGTTTCCAGCCTCTACCAGTCATCCCACCCTCACGCATCTCAGGGAAATTAGCAACCTGACTCTTTCTCCGGCTGTCATTTAAAATAAAAAGCTTTCTTATTTGCCATCCCCCAAAAAAAGTACAGTAAGCTGAGCAGCAGGCAGATGGGGTAATGAACCATAATTAACCACAGTCGACAAGTTCCCAGTGTCACATGTAGCTTCCTGTTTCTCAGGGACGCAACTTGGGGGTGATGTGCTTGCGGTCTGCATCCGTGCTGCTCGTGCAAAGTGCAGGTGTGCAAGGAGTCTGCACAGGGCAGAGGGAGCAGTGCGCCCCCAAGGTCCCCAGGGCGGCCCACATGGCCGAGACGCTGAGTGTGCAGGACCAGCATGTGACATCCAGTCAACGAAGACGCTGGTGACCTCGCCGCCACGGTGTATGTATTCGGGTCTCTTCCCAGAGGCTGTTGGAAGAAGCTGACAATCCCTAGTGGCTGTGATCCTCTGGCGAAGAACGTGAAATTCCAAACCCACCTCATCCATGTTTGCTGGGGGTCAGGCATCCTTCTGAGCACTTCGCCGGGGCTGTGGGATGAAGCCTGTCGGCAAAGTTATGAGGAAGACACTGCTGCTGTCCCCAAACGAGGCACCGAGAGGCAGGGAAGCCACCCAAAGGCAGCAGAAGAGCCAAGGTTGAGGCCAAAACAGCAGCTACTCAAGTCTGACGCTCTGCTTCTTCAGGAGAAACCAAGGGGCTCCTCGCTCAGCCCTTGGGCTGGGGGTGCACAACCTCACACTGCCAAAGCTTGAGCCTGAGGCTGAACCCAAGCCAGGCGGACTTCATGCTGCACTGCCAAGGTATAGAGGATCCCTCACTTAGACAATGGTTCCACCAACTGTTTTCTTCTACGGTGGTATGAAAGCATACCCACACAACGATTTTTCAGTTGGCTTCACTTTTAGTACAGTATTCAAATTACATGGGATATACACTTTACCATCAAATGAGTTTTTTGTGAGACGATTTTGCTTATCTGTAGCCAAGGGCTGTGGGCACGTGCAAGGGAGGTGAGGCTGAGCCACCATGTTCAGTGCGGGGGTGACGGGGGACTAGGTGTATTTGTGACTTAGGATGTTTTCAGTTTAGGATGGGCTTATCTGCAGGTAGCTCAGTGGTAAAGAGAGAAGCATTTTGTACCAATTAAAGAAAGTTGGGCTGGGGATTTAGCTCAGCCCTTTGGTGGCCTGCCTTGCAAGTGCAAGGACCCGAGTTTGATCCCCGGTACCAAAAAAAACAAAAAACAAAGAAAAGAATGTCATGAAGACATTCTACAAGATATTAGTCTTAATCTTTTATACCCCCCTCATCTGGGAAAGTGCTACGAAGGGAAGGGAGGCTGGATTAGATGAACGCAGATTAAAGAAACACGGTGACTCTTCTGATGATGCTACGGTATCACAGGTACTGACGATGACAGTTTGGAGTTGTTTTCCAAGCTGAGATAACTGTTGTTCATGTAGAAGGATGGACCATCTCTAGGCAATGCATGTTGAGGACTTCAGGAGCAAAGGATTATGATGTCTGTAACTTAGTTTCAAATGGCGTGATGAGCACATGCCTACAGATACACACAGAGATAAAGCAAATACGGCAAATGCTGACACTTGTTGAATCTAGGTGATGAGAACACAGATATTCGTCATACTGCCTTTTCAGCTTTTCACTATGTTCAACATTTTTCATAATTTAAGTTTGGGAAAAGGTTGATCTGGCTAGACTTATTTTGGAATGTGCTAACCCAAACCAGACTCACAACCATAAACACAAACATAAAATTTTAGGGACAGAAGGAACCTGAGATGTAGCTCAACTCCCCTCATTGTAAAGATGAGGAAAGTGAACCTATTTAATAGTTTCAAGCTATTTAAAATAGGTATTACAAGCATTGCCATCAAGAGTTTATTTATCCCAGGCACAGAAAAACAAAAACCTTATGATCTCACTCATGTGGAATTTTAAAAAGCTGATCCCATAGCAGTAGAGAGAGGAATGGTGGTCACCAGGGGCTGGGACAATAGGAAGGAGTTGGGGAGTTGTTATTAGAAGACCCAGCGGTTTGATCAACAAGAGGAATAATTTCAAGTGGTCTATTCTACAGCATGGTGACTAAAGCTAATAACAGTATTCATTTAAAATGCTCAACACAAAATGATAATTTTGTGAAGTAATACATATGTTATCTAGATAGTCAACCATTCTAGAAGATATATGTATTTCAAAACATCATATTTTGAGTGTTAAATACATAGATTTTATCTGCCAATTTTTACAAAATAAATTTTGAATAATTTATTTTAATGGTCTTCATAATTTTGATTAAATTGAAAAAATTAAAATTTACACTTGATCTTAGCCAAAAGCCTGAGAAGTGATAAAAAATTAAAATTTAAAGTAGTAATTATTTTAAACATTTAGCAATTTTAAGACGTTTAAAATATTATAATCATGCAGTGCCATTTATGTCAGTATAATGATCTATATAATACAGTATATTATATCATAATTAGTATGAAATAATAATACAATGATATAATAATATAATAACCATGCATATAAATAAAGCTAAGTGATTAGTGTATTTGGCTCAGTGTAAAAAAAATAAAGGAATGAGCCTAAAGATTCAGAACTTTTCCAGGAGAGTAGTCTGAGTAGGAAGCTTCTGCAAAGTCTCAGTTCTGTACAGCTTTCGCAGTGGAGAGGCAAAACATATTAAAATCCAGAAAAGGAGAGAAGAGAGGGCACTGTTTTTTATCATGTACTTCACACTCACAGATTTATTTAACTTGTGCATATGTAAAAATTCCTGGAAAGATATGAATTCATATGAAATGTATGGGAAACCTTGAGGTAGCCATTCAAGTCATCATGGATACTTTATAAAATTATGTCCTTTGGATACCGAAACACTACAGCCCTCTCCAGCAGGTTTGCAGACTCCGACTTTTGACACTCTTAAATGTGGATTTTAATTCTATTAGGTAACACTATTCATTCGGGCTTTAGAACTGCACATTAGCAATCACTAGAAAGATGAAAGCAGATGTGATAATGGGGATCGTGGAAACTGCCTGGAGTGCTGCACTCTGAGCCGTGCCGGCAGAACTGCCACGTTGACAGTGGCTTCTAGAGACGGCCGGGGACCTGGCAGGCTGTCTTACAAGTTCTGTTCGGAAGGCTGAAGGTGAAGCCACCGAATGCTGCACTGATGAGCTGGAGTCCCTCTACCCAAACTCCCACCCCAGCTCCCTACCTTGAGTTTTCTCAGTTACTGCATGAATCAAATTACAGGCACCTCTGTACAGGGTTTCCTGTGAAATAGCAGATCTTACTGTAACCAAATATTACCATCTCGGAAAAACCTTATGCAATGAGGGAGAGTGCTTCATTCTCAGGCCACAGAGAAAAGCTCCTTTGTTTTGAGGTTGAACACCTGGAACACGTTATCCGCCGCAGCCACGGTGGAGAGGGGGCTCAGAAGAGCCGATCACATCCCTGTCTTCAGAGAGCCACGCTGCCTGGTGCCGCCTGCAGCTCTGTGTGGGATAGTTTCATCAGACCTTGGTCCCTGCACCCGGCCATGAGCAAATGGGAAGAGTGTCCTCCATCCATATAAAGAAACCGTGTTGCTAACATGCACAGAACTCCAACACATTGGAGAGATGAGAAGAAAAGCGGCTAAGGATGCAGAGACAGCAGGACTGAAATCTGCCTTCCCTCCCCCAGGTCACTTGTGCCCTCCTGAAGCAGTAAAAGTGCAAGCTGTGTGTGCATGGGAGAGAGGCAGTGCCTGACCCAGCACCTACAGATGGATGCCTTCCCTGGAAAACCACAAAACCCCGTGTTTCCACTTTTGCTGCAAAAGAGTGACTCCAAAAGATAATGTGGCCTTACTTCTTCTTCTTTGTGCCATGGCAGTGACGTGCAGCAATCACAGCAAGGAAAGGCTCTGGGCTCCGGCACAAGACAGCCTGGAGCTGAGAGGCAGGGGTGTGTGTGCGTTGTGGAGTTCAGTGTGCCATAGAACCAACCGTGACCTTGGCCCTCACTGGTGAAAGGAGAATGGAGGACAACCTGAGACAAACACGGATCCGGAGCCAGCATAACTTTTGGACAATAATGTCCTGGTTGTGTCTGTGTTGTATGATGAAATTGAAGTTCCTTGCTGGGAAGAGGCCCGTCGGGGCCCTCACCGTATGGCGTCTGAGTGGGGTGTGTAATGTTCAAGCCACCTGTGCCCTGGAGGGGGCAGATGTCGATTCTGAGTCAATCCCAGCATTTTTCCCGCATCTAAAGAGATGCTAGGGCAACAGAGTTCAAAAGAGATGTTCTGATGATAGCTTTCGCCTACTAAATAGGTGATTTTCCCACATCTCCAAAGATGCCCATTTGTGAGTAAACAGCTAAGACCGTTGTAAGAATGGAACTTTCTCCCCCCACCCTGCAAAATAACACAAAGTATAATCTGGTCTGTGTGTCCACTCTAGTATAATTTATTCAATCACTTGCATGGGGATATTAAGAATAAATCTTGGCCTTGTGGCTAAAGCATTTGCCTAGGGCACGCAAGGCCCTGGCTTCAATCCCTCTCACTGCAAAACCAAAGAATAAATCTAAGTAATCAGCCAAGTGGTTCTCAGAGCATCTTAGATGGTTATTTGGGAAAACAAAGCCAACAAGTGCCAGAAAGATTTGAAATATGTTCCTGTTGAGTCATGGTTATTTTTAATAATTTTAAATAAATGTTAATAAAACCAATAACTGTTTGCTCAGTTCACAGGAAGCTTCTGAGAGGTATGGAAACCCAGATAAAGCTAATTTTGAGGCTCTGTACTTCACACAAAAGTAGCTGAGAGTTTATGCCCAGCTGACCCTTTAAAAACTTGTTCTTTTACATCTGAACTGGGGATAAAGGGCTCTGTTTGCAGAACCTTCCCTTAAGATGGTAGAAGTCCCATTAATTATTTCCTGCCCAGTGTTATGTTTCAGGGAACTTGGTGTGTTTTTACTCATTTAAGTTGATCTCTCTACCAAAATGCCGTTTGCCTGCTTCATCCTGCTTTAAAGCAAGTTTAATTTACTTGATTAAAAGTACACCCGTGTTCAGCATGTCTCACAAGAGTCAGGGGGAGACATTAATGAAGAGTTTCCCTTTGAAATAAAATATACAGATTTTGTTTCCTAGTGTTTCCACGTCTATCTTCCTTGCTTGCTTAGTTTTCATGTCGTATCCGATATCACAGAGACTGGCAGCAGAGGGATGTGGCAAGGCTCCTGAGCGGGGCTGTTCTCCTGGCTCGTGGGCGTAACATGTATTTCACAGGAACAATGAGAAGTGACTTAGGGATCCACTTTTCACTGTCCCCTTAGAAGAAATGCTCTCTGAGGCAGAAGTAGGGGCGAAGTGTCGATGACTGGTATAAAAAAGCACTCGACAGAGAAAGAAAGCACCCCTATTTCTTGGAACTTTCTGTCACTATGATCTCCTTCACAAAGTGTTTTCTGACTAGAGCACCCAAGCAAGCCGTAAATCTCAGCAAAGAGAAAGGATTCCCATTCACTAGAACTTGACCCAACCAGAAGAATCAGACATTTTATATTTATTTGTATAGTTAGATCTTTTCAGAAAGAAATATGCTCTGTAAAATTATTTTTGCCATGATGTGCAGAAATTCCTTAAGCAAACATATAATTAGGCATTTTAAAATATGAAATGTTTATTTACACCTTACATCCACGCATTTATTTTTATTCATCCAAAAGAGTGAAACTGTACTTCCTTGGATTAGTTTTTAGTTGGGTGCCTTGTTTAAATATATAATTAGGCAAATTTTGAACATACCCAATAGCTGTGAGGAGACTTAAGTGGAGATCTTTTTCAAAACTTTTTTAAAGAAAACACACAGGTAGGAAGCTGTCTTTTCACCAAGTTCAATAGCTTAGCTATTCATTTCCTGTTACCAATAGCCAAGGTAATTAGACCATAATGAGAACTGGTTGCTTGGAAGATGTCATTTGAAAGTTGAAACTATTTGCTGCTATGTCTTCCACATGGCGGCTGGGGACAGAGACCCAGGATCCCTCCTTAGAGGGAGAAAGTTCTATGACTGAAATGTCACTCCCTCTAAAGTTATTTCTTCCTGAGTAGACTCCAACATCCAGGAGGCAAAGTGACATTTGTTCTGGTTTTTTGTTTTTGTTTATTTTGGAATAGCAAATCCTTCATTGTTAAGGAAATATCTCTGAAAGTGGCAGAATGACTCAGAATATACAGGGAATCTGTTCACTCCTTTACTTTTCTTTCTAGACACAGAACATATACAGTCACGTGACATGTCTTTTAGACTGTGTGTGTGTGTGTGTGTGTGTGTGTGTGGGGGTGTGTGTGTGTGTGGGGGTGTGTGTGTGTGTGTGTGTGTGTGTGTGTGGTGCTGGGGACTAACCAAGGGCCTTGTGAGGTCTACCACTGAGCTACATCCCAGCCCTCACATGTCCTGATGTTTTTCTCACTTGTTAGCACACCCATCTGACCACCCCCGACATCAAGAAACAAAACTATCTCCAGCCTTGAAAGCTCTCAGACCATAATTGCCAACCTCTCACCCACGGAAGCCACCATCTTGATTTCTATTCCCCAGAATGCTTTCTTCTGTCCTTGGATCGCACTTGGATTCATAACTGGGAGCATGAATCATGTGCTCTGACATCCAGTTTCTTTCTTTCGGGATCACAGGTCTGAGATCTATTGCATTGTGATTGAACCCTCACATTTTCATTGCCATGTTCTTCTCCTGTGAATGGATGTACCACAATTTATTTGTTCTGTCTTTTATAGACATTTGGGTTTTTCCTGGTTGGGGCTTACCTCAGCCAGCTTTCTATCACTTGACAAAATGCCTGAGACAAGCAACTCAGAAGGTTGAAAAGTTTATTTTGGCTCACAGTTTCAGTCCGTGGTCACTTGGCCCTGTCACTTTGGGCCTGTGGTGCAGCAGAACATCATAGCAGGAAGTGTGTGGTGGATCAAGAGGTGCTCACCTCATGGCAGCCCGAACCCAGAGGAAGAGAGAAAGGAGCCAGATGCCCATATCCCCTTCAGGAACATGTCCTCTAGTGACATCACTTCCTCCCAGTGGGCTCTACTTCCTAAAGGTCCCACTACCCCCAAAAGCAGCAGCATTGGAGGACCAAGTCTTCACCACATGGGAATGAGAGAGACAGACAAGGCAGAGACAGAGACAGAGACAGAGAGAAAACTCCTCTCAGGGAAGAAACTGGCCCAGGCAGAGCAGGCTTCGGACAGGCCACTGGGCTTTTTTGAGTAAACCAATGAGCTCCTAACTGGTCAGTTCATCCCCTGAGGCTTTCAGCCACTGAGCACAGCTAAGGGACAAGAAGGCTTTCTAGGGATCCAGGGCCTCCAGAGCCTTCCTCTAGCTTTTCAGCCAAGCATCACCTAGAGTACTTGTGTTTGGGATCCAAAAACTCATCTGAGCCCTTTTCTTTGGAGCCAAATTCTATATGTTCTCTTTTTCAACAATTTTTCTAATCATTGGCCAAAAGCAAATAATGAGGCCACTTGTGGAGATTTGCTAACCTTGTGGCCAACAAGCTCCACCCTGCCCTCTGTGTGTCCTGCCTGCCCTCTGGAGACAGTGCCCTCCTTCCTCCCCTCAGGATCCAGCTTCGCCATCAAAGCCAGCAGAAAAGCAGCCTTAATCCCGAGCAGCAATGTCCCATGTCCCCCTCACTGACACACAGACCCTCTGAGGGCCTCAGAATGGATGTTGGGCTCTGGGCTCTGTCTAAGCTGACTTAACAGGAGGTGAGAACCAGAAACTCCTCCCCCCATTCCAGGTATTCCTGAAATACAGGAGATGAGGGTCGAAAGGTGACCATTGTCTTTGCTAACAAGTTTTCTTTTCCTTTCTTTCCCTTTCCTTTCTCTCTCCTTTCCTCTCGTCTCTTCTTTCGTGCTGGGGATTGAGCCCAGGGTTTCATGCAAGCTGAGCACATGCTCCACCATTAAAACTACACCCCCAGCCACTTTAGACAACTTTCCTGAATAACTAGAGCAATGTCGTTATTTAAATGTAGTAGTATTGCAGTTCCATCTCCAAACTGAGAATGTTCGACCAAGGACTTTGTGGGCTGTCCACAGATGACCAGAGCCACTGCCCAACACACACGTCAGGCCTCCATTGCTTTATCCTGGCCAACTTTCTGTTGGGTGTTCTCTCTGGGCCTCTCCTCTGTCCTTTTCATTTCCATCCCAGGTTGGATGGCATCTCTGATAATAGTTGCACATGTGTCAAGATGGTGGGTAGACCCTCGGCCTTGAAGTGTCACTCCCAACTCAAAGGCGCATGGGGTAGTAGTGGTGTCACCTTGCTATAGCTGGTGCTGTAGTTGACCCCGTTCTCTGAGAAGCTGATGTGCTTACTGTGTGCTTAGCAAGCAAGGCGCCCAACTGTTTGCTCGCCTTCTGCCCAGAGAAGCTTGCTGGTCTACCCAGGAAGGGCTCTCTGACTCCATTCACCAGCGACAGAGTAAGTTGGGTTGAGACAGGACAGGGGTTAGGCAGACCTCAAAGACTGATGTGCTTGCCTTTGCTCACTTGCCGTTCGTCTTTCCCATGAGACTGTTTTAAAAGGTGTACACTACCCTCCTGCCCTCTTCCTAGCTGGAGACAACAGAGGGAAAAGTCCCACCTACAACTAGGCACCCAGCTTAACCAGGGCTGGATGGGTTTGCATCCCCAAAAGTGGGTCGCACTATCCTGACAGTCATCTGGGAAGCTGGTAAGAGTATGGTGGTTTTAAGATACAGCCTGGAATCTTTGACATTTCCCTCTCTGCTGATACGGGGGTTATACTTCTTACCTTACTTCTCATGCACAGAATACAGTATGTATGACTCCAGAATTCAGTCATGAGTGGCACCAGCCACATGGGTGGGCAAGCAGACCCTGGAGCCCCAGGAAGGCTTTCAGATGCCAGCAGCCCTGACCCATGTGGTGATGACAACTTCATGAGAGACCCTGAGCCAGGACCACCCAGTTAAGATCCTCCCAGATTCCTGAGTAAGAAAATACATGGTTATGGTTTTAAGCCTCTAAGCCACTTGTTACACAGCAATGGATAACTATAACAGGAAGTTATTAGCCAAATATGTCTGGTTCTGGATTCTAGAAACATGACAGAAATACCTATTTCCCTCTTGGAAGTTATGTATGTAATTTCCTGGCTAATAAAATTGACCGAGACAGATGTGTGTCATGCTTTCAAGAGCCAATGTGCTGTCATCATCTCTTTTTCTTCCTTTATGAAAGCAGTGGCTAGTGTTGAGAATAATGGGACGGACAATCCCTATTAGTTTGGGACCAAAAGTAAGAGTGATATGGGGCAGAACCTTGAGCTGACCCCCTTGTGGACATGTAGCAGCAGAGATATAAACCATTCTGGGTGCTTGTTAATGCAGCTTAACCTGACCTATACTGGCTGAAGCAGGCAAGGAGATTCAGGGATTCTGTCGGCTCATCCCCAGCTCCTCACTCTCTTTGGATGCAACAAAGCCAGCATCACCCTCAAAGTCAGCGGAATAGCATCCTCCCATCCTGGGTGAAAAGAACTGAGCCTGGTTCAGGAGAAGGTTGAGGGCTTTTCAAAGGTCACCATGGCTCCTATGAGGAGCCAGTGAGTGAGAGAAGTTTGGGAGGGAGAGGAGTTTAAGGTGTTAAGTAAACACCCTTATGATCCAGTTCTGAAAGTCACAAAGTCAACAGTGATTGATCCTTTGCTTTCTTTTCCAGAACCATAGAAAATTTAGGGAAATTACTGTCTGGCCACCCAGAAAACAAAGGCCAGTTAGGATTTGTTTTATTTTCTTTTCTTCCCAGATCAATCCAAAGTTCCCCAAGGATCACTGTGGTTTTGAGCTTCCTCTGTGCCTGCTCTGATCTTCTCCACGCACCCCGCCACGCCATCCAGCCCCCTCACCGGTCCTTCCCCGATTGCCCACAGCCTCCTCGCCTTCTCCCTCCCCTTGGGCTCCAGCCTTCTCCTTAGGAAGTGTCAGAAAGTTGCTGGAGTGAGAAATGAGCCTGTGAATGTTCCCAGCCCTCATTAAACTTCAACAAGGAGAGTGACAAGAGGCGACGGGGAGGAAACAGTGCCATCAGTGGAGGTCCAGCTTGGAATCAGGTCGGGAAAGGCCTTTGTCCCGCAGAACAAAAGCTGTTGTTTGCATGTGTTAAACCCCGTCAAACTTCATCTGACCCAGGTGCAAAAACCCACATTTCAAATGCCATCCCAGCTGATACCACCTTCCCCTGCCCTGATGGTCCCCAGCTGTCAACCCGAATCTGGGCTGGGTCCCACATCAAAGCTACACTCCCTCCACAGAGGGCTTCTGCTCAAAGATGAAATGTTGTTGAGACTTCCTTCAGCAGCCCCCGCCTGTTGAATTAGGGCATTGACGAGTCCCCGAGTCCCCCGTGGCATGGCTGGGCCCTGCGGTGTTGTTAATGAGGTAGGAAGGGCCAAGATCTTCCTCTCCTGGGCCTAGCATAATCACATAAAGCTGTTGCTTTGGAACAGACTCAAACTGCCCCAGAGTCAATTTCCCTTGGAAGCAACGAAAAGCAGATCTTCCTAGGAGAAGACACAATGACTGCTATTGTCTTTGACACTTCCCCTGCAACCTCCCAGAGATTAACCAGCATCTAGGGCACTGCAGCCCTGTGCAAATGCCTGCTGATGCCTGGCTGCGGTTTCCAAAACCCAGTGAGCAGCAGTTTCTCTCCAAAGGCATTGCCTCCAGACTGGACAAGATGGCTGGGAAGGAGAGGCTGGGCCCAGGGAGATCTGGAAGCAGCTTGCAACATAGGACATCCATGGCTGGTGGTATCTCAGGAGTAGCTTGGAGCAAGCCAGTGCTGGCCCTGCTAGATGTGCTCAGTTTCTGGGCAGAGGCCAGGTAACTGGCCATGGCAAGGTCCCAGGAAGAGGGTCCCTAGGTGCTAGAACCACCCTCGGTCTATCCACTGAGCGTTCAGGGGAGACTCTACCCTAGCTTGCATTTCTTTTATTCTTTTCCTTTTTGACAGTGCTAAGGTGGAACCCCGGGCACATGCTCTACCACGGAGCTACACCCCAGCCCAGAGCTTACATTTCTACCAAGCACTCTAAGCAACCTTCTGGGCCTTCACTTGCCAAACCACTTCACCCTCTTCCTAAGTATCATCTAATCCTAAGGGTTCAGGCAGGCTTCCCAGAAGTGGCTGTGACAGAAAGGGTGCTGCCATCACACCCACCAGACCAGATGTCCTCACCTGGAGCATTTCTACTACCCCATTCCATGTTCTGAGGAAGCAGAGGGGGCTGGGGGAGTGTGGAAGTGAGTGACACAGGGTCTGAGACAAGAGAAGAGTCAGGGAGAAGTTGGGGTGCAGTGCAGACTTACTGAGCATCAGGCAAGAGGAGGTAGACCGCCCACCATGGGGGCTGTACTTCCCCACCTGTCCCAGCTGTGCACAGGGGAACAAGCTATCTGCTGCATTTACTGAAGCGCTAAAGGACTCTGCAAGATTCTAGGCCACCAAGATTCTAGGCTAAGCCATACATGGTGCCCCTCTTTCAGCGGGGAGACTCACAGGCGAATAAACAAGCATGACCCAAGGCAGAGTTAACGGGGTTCCAGGAGGTTCTAAAGATAGATGGAGCACAGGGGAACCTGTGGCACAGGAGGAAGGTTCCTGTGAAGGCTGCCTTTGCTCGGGCCTCCAGCATCAGTAGGATTTTGCAGAGAGGCAAGGAGCGTGAAGGATTTGACGAAGCATAATTACGAAAAGGGCAAGAGCATTTGCTCCCTTCCCAGCCTTGGCTTCTGACTCTTTGGCATCTGTACAAAACTGACCTTTCCACTTGCCCCAGCCCAGCCACCCCTGCTGCAGCCGGGTGCAGGGGTTGGGCACCAGAGAATACTTAGCAATCCTGGAAGCAAAGATGTTCTTTGGAAGCCTGGAAACTAAAGGGATCGCTGAAGCCAAGAGATCACTCTTGGCCACCAGCAAGTGTGAAATCACTTGCTAGGTATTTTGTCGTGTGTTTCTTTTCAACTATATATTTTTTAAAAGGGTGGTGTGCAAACCCAACCCAAGAATACTTTGGCTTGGGCTCAACTAGATGAAACTTTAAAAAAAATGATTTAATGTTATATTAGACTGCTGCCTATTAAAGCATTGTCATGCCTTCTAAGAAACCAGAGTCAGACCCTGACAGCCGGGCCTCCAGCAATTTTGAAGCTGTAACTCACTTTTCAAGGGAGCAGCCATAAACATCTGGCCCAATATGTACAGCAGCCAGGACCTCTAATGACAGTGTGTAAATTCCCCTTCGGTCCCAGGTTACAATGTTCACATTTTCTCCCCCCTTTCCCAAACCACACATTTCTAAATAGCAACTGTGCGCAGGATGGGAAGCTCATGAGAGGGGCGTGGAGGAGCCCTTTGGGCTGCATGGTCGCCGGTCACCGCACTGCAGTGGCGAATGGGGAGTATGCGTCTGGTATGTCGCCTTCTCTGGAGGACTCTGCACAGAGCCCTCCATAGACAATTACTGGGCCCTTGGCCCACGGCAGCTGTGCTGGGGAACCAAGCCAGAAGACGCTGGGGTGCAGTCGGCCGAGGGACACCGAGGGCCTGAGAACCCTTGCAAGGTAACCACAGGCGGAAACCTGGAGATCGAAGACATTGCCACCATCCCAGAAAATGCAGCGAACTTAAAAGGCAGCTCCTCTCCTTGAAGTGGGCTTGGCAGGCCCAGCTGTTGAAAAGCAAAGAGAGAGAGAGAGAGAGAGAGAGAGAGAGAGAGAGAGAGAGAGAGAGAGAGAGAGAGAGAGAGAGAGAGAGAGAGAGAGAGAGAGACAGAGAGAGAGAGACAGAGAGAGAGACAGAGACAGAGAGAGAGAGAAGAAAATCAACATGTTTTACATTTGTCTAGCCTGCACATCCAGCTGGGCTCCTTCCAGCCCCAGCCCCCCACCCCCGCACCCTGTTCTGAATTGATGTGCAGATTTGGGACAAAAGGAATTCAGAGTAGTCCTTGCTACAGACCCAGAGCAAAGGAGGAAGTGATTTTTAAATATTGCTTCATGCATTTGTTATACTTAGCAAACAGGTAGCAGCCTGCCAGGTCCCTTTAGAAGTCATCAGAAGTCTCACGTCTGTGGCCTCCCTGGCCACTACGTTAGGCGGTCACTCATCCCCCTCAGAGGCCACCTCAGTGGAAAGAAGGACGTCAAGGATCCATTTCCCTGCGTTTTGGAATTCCTCTTTCTCCATTCTCAGCTCAGAGTCTAGCGCCAGATTTCCTGCATCCTCTCCAACGTTCTCAGGCCCAGAGTGGAACCCCACCCAGACTCAAGTGTGAATGGTGATTGCAAACTTTTCCCAGCTTTTTTTCCCCAGGGAATAGAACCCAGGGCCTGGCGCGTGCTAGGCAAGTGTTCTACTACTGAGCTGTACCCTCAGCCATGAGGCTTGTATTTTCACAGGCATTAAAAGGCAAAAGATTTATACAACCTGAAGAGAAACCAGAATATTTCACAGGAATTAAGCGGTGGTAAGCTCCACTAATCAGAGGAATTCACTGTATTTAGGGGGAAGAGGTCTCTGGACTCTAATGAATCAGGGGGACGCTCTTCCTCTGGGTTTTAGGTAGAGCTCGGCTTTTTCCACCTGCAATGCTTTCTGTCTCGGATGACTCCTGTTATATTTTAAAATGTCATTTCCCCAGAATGACTTTCTGTGATAAGGATAAAGGCTCCTAGTTGCTTAAAAATAAATACCTATTTCCCTTTCTCCTTGACTAAGGACTCCTGTATCGTTGAGACAGTAAGAGACCCGGCTAAAACGCGACCCTTCCTAAGTCCATGAATAACCGTGGCTAATGTAGGCAGAAGATGTTGGAGTAGGGGATGCTTCCAAGAAAGTTCTTCAAAAGGGAGAACATTAAACTAGGAAGCAACGTTTCTTGTTTCCCTTTCCCCTTCGGAAAGCAGCTGTGATGGCTGGAATTCCAACAGCCAACTTGGGACCGACTTGGGACCAGCCTGAGGGTGGGCATTATAAGCCAAAAAGAAAAACAGTAGAAAAAAAGAGAGCTGTCAGGCCCTCTGATGCGTGAATGTGCAGCTGCCTTGCCAGCCCTATTCTTCCCCTTACGCTCTACTTTTGTTTTGCAAAAATAAACAACTATCGTTGTAGTCACTGTGATTTTCAGCCTCTGTCACTAACAGCTGAACTAAGCCTGACCAAGCCTCCCCTTCTTTGCACTTCACAGCCAGCACTGCCAGCGTGTACCGAGGCCCGTTTGGTGTGCGTGTTCTCCCTGAGAACATAAGACCAGCTGTGTGTCTGTCCTGGGGCCTCAGGCCTGGCTCAGGATCTGGCTGGCAAAGTGGCCTGGAAATGTGTGTTGAATGAGAAGCCCCCCGCTGTGGTTCTGCCCAGCGCGCTGCCATACTAGTATTGCCTTTCCATGCAGTTAAACAAGGTTCCAGGGCATCCTAAGCCAGGGCCCTGCAAGGTCAGGGATTGGGCTCGCGTGCACAAGAGGGAAAATCTGTTTGTTTGCATTTATTCATAAGAAAACCAGTCTTTTTCAAGCACCTGCTATGTGCCACATACCACATCAAGACTTACACACAGTGTGGGCAGCTGGAGTCCCTTACCTTGGGTGATGCCTCATGTTTGTGATCTACTGCTGCATAGCACACCACTGAGAGTAAGAATGGAGCCTGGGGATCCTGCCTTTACAGCCTGTCTCCCTCCTCTTCCTCGGTCAGCATCTTAAGCTACAGGATGCTATCTTAGTCTGTTTCCCATTTCTCCACCAAAATATCTGAGGCTGAGTAGGGTATAAAGAGAAGAGCTTTGTTTAGCTTATAGTTTCAGAGGTTGTCAGTGAGGGCCTTGTGGCAGACAGCATCATGGCAGTAGCACATGGAGAAACAATCACATGGGAGACAAGCCAGAGAGAGGAACCAAGGCTCAGGCTCACTCTTGAGTCCATCGTCACAGAAACTAATCAGGGTCCCAAGAGAACTACCTGAATCCTTCCCAAGGACGCGCCCTCCAATGACTTCACTGCCTACCCTAGGGCCCACCTCTTAAAGGTCCCACAACCTTTCACACTCTGCTACAAAGGATCACACTGCGAATACACGAACCCAAACTGTAGCAAATGCCCCTTGTCTCAGCGCATTTTCTGTTGCTGTAACTTAATACCATAGAAAGAATAATTTCTAGAGAAAAGAAATTAATGTTTTATAGTTTTAGGAGCTGGGAAATCCAAAGCCAAGGGCCTGCATCTGAGGAAGTCTTTGCTGATAGGAACTCTGTGCAGAGTCCCAAGGGCATCACAGGACAAGACAGAGCAAGTGTACTAGCCTGGGTCGCCCTTTCTCTTCTTACAAAGTGACTCACGTGTGACTCACGTCACCCACAGGGCCACACCCTTCGGACCTCATGTAATCCTAATTACTTCCAGAGACCCCACCTCCAAACACCATGAATGAATGACTTCGGGGAGTAAACGCCAACATTCATTCTGGTGGGGACATTATCTTTTATGTCTGTCATCTGCTGCAGAAAGCTGTCACCAACATGAAGGGTGACTCGCTAGGAAGACGCCCACACAGAAGGCCGGGGACAAACGTACCGGGTCGCCTGAAGCCACGAGCTGCTCTGTTCACTCCCGCCCATCTTCAGATATTTCTACCTGTGTGTATCATTGTCCCAGATGAAAACATGTCCTCATGTTCTTCTTACCTTCCTAAACCAGGGACTCCTCACTGCCACAGATACCAGGACCCCCAAGAAATGAAGCACTCTGTATGGGGGTCAGGTATCCCAAGAGGGTCCCCCAAGAACATGAGAGTTCCCTTCGTCCACCAATCATGGCTTTGGCAACTATGCTTTTGGACACAAAGTTCCCAGCTGGCCCAGCCCCCTGGCCTCCTAACTCAGCCTTCAGGGTAGGGCAGGAGAAAGAATGTAATCAAGAGTTATGGCTTAATGAAGTGAACCGTGATAACCGTAAACAGGCAGTTTGGGATCTGGTGTGTTATTTTGTACAAGGCAGTACCTTTCAATGGCAACTGGTGTTAGGGTCAGGCTTAAACATTCTCATGTCATCAACAACAACAACAAAAAACAGTGATGCCATTGTTACAACACTGTACTTTTCCACCTTAAAATGGGATTGGTTTTGTGGATTGGGAAAGTTACCAAAAATAAGTTTTCTCCATTACAGAAGCTACAGAAAGGAAGTAACTAGGTTGTTTTAAAGATGAAAGAGGACTGTAGGTAAGGACTAGCTGTTACAGACAATAACATATCAGGCTACCTACCCAAGCTTTTAGTATATTAATACATGTATCATAGGCAATAAATTCTGCACAAATTGGGGAGAAAAAGTAAATTTGTTGATTAGTCCTGATATGCACAGAGCGAAAATAGTTCTGTGACATAGTATGCAGCTACATGCTCTGGTTTAAGAACAATCATTAAAAAATGATTCCTTGAGAATAAAAACCCCAAATGCAGGTGCCACTTGGATGTGCCATGCAGCCTGACCAAAGAGCCTCCTGCGTGCCAGTTCGGGGTGGAGGGAGGAGACTGCTGGGGTGTGGACTGCTCTCTAAAAACCACCTTCGGAAAGGGGATCTGCAAGCTCTGAAAAGCTGGTGGTCTTTGTGTTATCTCCAAACACATAGGCAGGATATAACAGTCACAACCCAAACCAGGCCAGCTTTGAGCACTTTCAGAGTCTCAGGCCATTGGGTGACCCTCTGGGGAGCTGTCTAACTTTAAAGCACACCCTAAATAAGTATGCCTCTGTGGGGTACGGGGAGGTGCTAGGTAGACAGAGCCACTCTAAGAGATGACAGGTGCCCAGACTCCCAGCCCCAGAGCAGTCTGCATAGGCCTTGCCCAGGTGTGAGTATGGGACTCCCATGCACCTTGGGTATAAATGAGCCAAGTAGCCTAGATTTAATTGTATCAAAGCGGGGTGACAACATGGAGGCCTAAGCACAGGGTTTTGATGTTTCCATCTTTAGAAAAATGTACCCAGGAATACTACCCTTTGTCACCAGTCCTTCCCCTCTGGGATGTCACTAATGCCTCACATTTATCACTAATTATCTTACCTAGGTATAACTATTTCTACCAACTAAATTACGAAGTCCTTGAGTGCAGGGACCACATCCTACTGTTCTGTGGTCATGGTTCCTGTTTCATGCAATGCTTTTTAACAAAATCTAAAGTCCTTTGCTTTCCCAGGACTGAACACCCCACCTCCTACAGGATGTAAACTGAAGGGAGCTCTGGCATATGCCTAGAGGCTGCAGTTTTACAGTGACACAGAATAAAACATCCCAGACTGGGGATACGCTGTGGTACACCACAGCGATGGACTATGGGTGTCCGATGGCTCTAGAGTTTAATTACCTACAAAATAAAGACATCGTTTGAGAGATTTCTGTGGTCTCTAGCAGGTCTTGACTCTAGGCTAGCTGGGGATAATGTTATTTCACCCATAAACATCCCAAAAATGGGTAGAAAAACCAGGACATCATTTTCTATTGCTTCAGCATATGGCCTCATTTCAATTTGTTCTAGAAATAGTATTAGCCCTGGTACACTCACTGCAGACCCACTAATAAACTATCCAACTCGCTGTAGGTGAATACACCAATTTATAAGTGGCTATTTGCATTTTGAATATTCTGACAACCTGACCCTGACCAACGGTGCCCTTCTTGGCTGATGTGGGGGTCCCTGTAGTTAGGCACTTCTGTTTTGGAAACAGGAGTCCAGCGAGCAAACAAATAAATAGAAAAGGCACAGAGATGCTGGAACAGGATGCTATGCTAGAAGGCCCAGGACCCATGTGGACGGGTTAGTGAGCCCCCAAGGAGGGATCTCTGAGGCGAGGCTTGTGATGAGAAGAGTTCAGTCCTGCAAAGATCCTGGCCAGAGGCATGCAGTCAGGTACAACTGTGACCACCAAATGACCATGTTTTAGGAACAGAAGAGCTCCCTGTACAGCTGGCCCTGAGAAGCACACTGCATAGGGTGTACGGAAGACAGAGAGAAGGTCATCCCAGGGAGGCCTCCAGGGTGGGAGCTGTGGATTCAAATACGGAAAGGGTTAGGAGTCCGGCAGGAGGGTGGTGTGGGACAGGGGACAGAGGACTGAGGATGATGGATCTTGGACATCTTTGGCAAACTTACTTCTTCTTTTTTTTCAAATAAAAGTATTTATTTATTTTTTTCAGCTTTAATTGAGTTTATTGGTACATTTTAGGGATACAGTACAGTTACATTCATTGTTGGGATCTTGTACCTCTACATGACAAGTCTTGATTCTCATTTTTTCCCCTTACCTCTGCCCTCCTTTCTTACTTCTTATATCAGGAATAATAATCTTTCTAGAATACATTAACATGAGACCTTGGGTTGGAGTAATAAAAAGTCAGTTCTTCTTGTAGCTCTATGCTAGGTTCCTGCATTTTCTTTGTCATCCTTAAGACTTCCAGTGGTGCCACTTTAGCCAGTACAGCCAACACTCAGTATCCTGGGGCAGTGGGTTCTAGGATGCTGGTGGGTACTGAAAGCGACAGCTGTTCACGTCCCTTGCATACAGCTGTGGTATTTGCTTAGAATCTAGGCACATCCTCCTGTATACTTGAAGTCATCGCTAGAGGACAAGATACCTAATTTAATGTAAATGCTATGTGAACACTGTATTGTTCACAATGACAAGGAAAAACTTCTGTGCACATTCAGTATAAATGAGATTTTTTTTCCTCCAATGTTTTTGATCTGTGGTTAGTTGAATCCATGAATGTAGAACCCGCAGACATGGAGGCCAGCTGTATTTTTTTCTATTCCAGCCTTCATGCAGGTGTCTCAGAAAAATATCCTCTCCCTCCATCATCCTTCCACTCTATCCTGCTGGGAACAGAAACAGCCCTGACCTTGGCCAGAGATGCACTGTGGAGGCCTCCACCGTGAGCAGATGCAGGGTGACCACACACCCAGCTTCCCTCGGCACCCTCTGCTGGAAATGCCCATTTCTGTAAGAGTCCAGCACTGGAACACCAGGCCATCTCCACAGCCATGCGCTGCTAACCATCTCCTTTCTCAGGGGAGAAAGCTGAGGGTTAGAGACCTCTACTGCATAATCCAGGTGCTGAAGACAGCAAATACTGGAGCCAAGATAATTGGAGATACTTACTTGGTAGTCTCACTAAGTCCATAATATAAAAGCTTGATTAGTAAAGGAGACCACGGTGAAATCAATGACCACACAAATAAACTTTGCATCGTTGTAAGTTGGCATACACAAAGCCTCATGTCTGCTACAATGTACCCCCAGCTGGAGTGGATGTAATCTGCAGAGTGGATGTATTCACAAAGGAGCCTGAGCCCCTGTGTCACAGGACCGGGTGCCTGAAACAGCCTGCCGGGCCACCTTGAACCACAGACCTGAGTCAGAGCAGCTGCTCTGACCCCGCTGGTCCCTTCCATGTCCCTTCAACCTTTCTGAAAAAACACTTTGTTGTGCCCCATAACTCTTGGGGTTTGACGTCCCAAGGCGAGGTCTGGTAAAATCGATCCCAGCCCCTCAAGGGGACACAGTGTTTAAACCCCATGGTGCCCACAAGGCCCTTAAGCTTGTTTTCATCAAGCCATGGAATTCAAGGTTTATTAAATGACCAATTTTTAATTCAATCCAATGAATATCATTAGCATTGTCCTGGCTTGCAGATCTCAATCCTTGTAAAACTGTGTTTGTTAAAATTCTGCAAAGCTATTCCTTTGAGGATGACTGCCAAGAGCTTCCAAAGAGGGAGTTCTTAGCTGGGATGGGTGCTAGATTCCCTGCAGCTCATGACATCACCTGCACTCTGAAAGTAAACCAAGAACCAGAAAGAAAAAAGGAAATCGTTTCAGCCACCCTGACAAGGTACACTCTAGTGCAGCAGGGGATGCTCTTCCCGAACTAACCAGCATGATTAGTTCTCACACTGTGACATGCATCTGAAGTCCCTAGGGCACCTGCCAGCCTACAGATTTAGTCTGAAGGTCTAGGACCAGGACTGGAAGTCTGTATTGAAAATGGGCTCCTAGGAGAGACCAGTGCTGCAAACGTAGAAAGGACAATTAGATATATCTATTAGTATCTTCTTAAAAGTGCAAAATCCCAAGCCCCATCTCAGACCTCTGAATTGGACATGTCCCCTAACAAGATCCCAGATGATGTCTGTGCATGTTTCAGAGCAAGAAGCCTGGTTTCTTGGCTTGCTTGTATCCTGTGCGGTGGCAGGCATAGCTAATCAACCAGGACGTGCTGATGATCCTTGGCACAGAGCTGCGGGGCTCAAGCAATGTGTGAGAGGCAATGTGGGAAAGAAATCTTGTAGCCAAAGAAGAATCAGCTTTGATACACGGCTAATGAAGGAGAGCTATTTACAGCGAAGGAGAGAGAAACAAGTCACTGCAAAGTCGAGCTTTTACAAGCCAAAAGGCAGGAAGATTTCTAAAAGGTATTCCCACGTGTCTATAATTTGGGTGAAGCATAAATATACAGGAGGAATCTGGAGCTGGCATGTGAAAGGTCTGTGTTCCCCAGGTTTTTGGAGCCACTGAAAGTTACCTGTGGCATCATTCAGAGAAGGCTCTAGGAGGGCTAGGAAGCTATCCATGTGGTTGTGTGTTTCTCAGCCAAGGCTGAACGAAGGGGCTAGAGTCCACCTCCCTAGCAAGAGAGCCTCAGGTGACATAAATGGAGTTCCCGCCATACACTGGCAGGGAGTGGCTCCACCACACTGGCTATCTTGGTCAGGTTCTCATCCCCTGAAGGAGGTCCCACCATCTCCTTGAAGACAAGGAACCAGAGGCCAAGAGCATTTAATAGTGGGCTGATTAGTGCTGTAGCAGAAATCCTTCCAGGCCTGTGTGCCTGCCAGGCTGACCTCCTAGGCTCATACAGAGTCAACAGCTGGCATTATACATCTTTTTGTGATCTTTGACATAGTTTAGAGGGCTCTTGATTCTCTTGCTTCATGGGAGGGGCTTGGAGGAAAGAGGGTCAGGTGGGCACTTAGGACCAAGCAGAGCAGCCAGGTGGGCAATACCTGAGAGCCAGGACAGACAGGGGAGGGGGCCGGACGGAGCTTTCTGTCAGCTGCATCAAGAGTCAGGCTGCAGTGATGATGTCTTCCTGTCTGTTTTATGGTACTTGAGATTGAACCCAGGGCCTTCGTGGTGAGCTAATCCCTAACCTTGTTTTGTTCTGTTTTTGAGATAGGGTCTCTGTAAGTTGCCTTGTGATTCTCCTGCCTCAAGCTCCCAGAGTGTTTTCCCATCTGTTTCATTGCAAATATGCTCAGCACATCACACCTGCTCTCTCCTGGCCCCTTGCTGGGCCAGAATCATTAACCCCATTTCCAGAAAAGGAAGAGGCTCACAAGGATCAGGTGCCAGACCCAAGTTCATTCTAGGCTGAGAAGAGCATCAACATCTGTCTGACCTCAAAGCCAGAAACCTTTTTAGGGTTTATCAAGAAATGAAGGATAGGCTGGGTATTAACCACCAGTTCTGATTGCATCCACTTCAAGTTTTAGGTGCTATACTGTTAATAAGCTGATGCACTGCTAACTTCCATTACAAATGTAGCTTACAATTGAGTTTGTGTTATATCAGGCAGTGTTATATATTACATTATGCTCTTTGTTACTACAAACATAGCTTATCAATTGAGACAATGGGTTGGATGTAGTTTATTTGATAAACTGTTTACAAGAATGTAGAATATATAATTTGTAACTTACATTTGTAATATAAAGCCTCAGGGTAAAACCAGTGTAAATTGGGGAAAGCCTGTGTCTCACAGAACGTACTTGAGTACTCACCTTGGTCCCATGACATCTAGTGGCCAATAGGAGAATTACAGTGGGATCCCTGGACATCATGAGCAGGTGCAAACGCTGGTACTGCATGGGAATGGGGAAAAATAAAAACCAAGATGATTATGTAAAGGTATAAATTCCCAACAATTATATTGTATACATTAAATGTACTGATAAAATTAATTTTAAAAAAGATGGGCCAAGAGTCACAATAGCTGAAGTATCTTTAGAATTCATAAGATGTACTTTTAAGCCATGAAAATTCAATCACCTTTTAATGTTTATGCTTATTTACTACCCCAATGGCAAACACTGTAGTCAATTCATTGTCTCCTGGTGAATAAACTATGTAGTAACATAAAACACAATATATAACCCGATATACTATAATATAAAACTCAACGATTGGAGACATGATCAGCAGTGAAAAGCATTATAAAGTATACATTCTATAGTGGTGTGCCTGTATTAGAATTACCACGATGCTCCATAAGAGGCTAAATGACGTAGCATACGTGTATGTAGTCTCCACACCTGTTATGCCTTGCACACGTAATAAGGTGTGGTGGGCTTTACAGAGACTTTTGGTCACTGGAGAAATGAATACTTCTGCCTGATTGTTTTCCTATTACAAGGGCGTTTACTATAGGATTTCTGGGAAGTTTCACAAGTACATAGATTTTGACGATCTCTTCCTCCTGTCTCCTTTCACACCAGCATTCATGTAATGGCAAAAATCCAAGGGCAGAGTCTTCTGTTGGGCTGCTCCTTTTATAGGAGGTCTCTGACAAAGGGCAGGGGAAGCGTCTTACTGCTGTGAGACCAGCATAGCTGAACCAGGAGTGATTTGCCAAACCCTAACACACTCAAGTTATTTTTCAAACATTTTGGGTTTGGCAAAATGCATCTTGCTAAGCCCCTCTTCCCCTATATTTTTGGACCTATGTGTATTTCAAGGAAATTTAATATGTATGTTTCTGATTCACTTAGGCATAACTCA
Organism: Fukomys damarensis; assembly: GCF_012274545.1. NCBI lineage: Eukaryota > Metazoa > Chordata > Mammalia > Rodentia > Bathyergidae > Fukomys > Fukomys damarensis. The sequence continues at coordinate 7,563,345 of NW_022900919.1, read as the reverse complement.
GCACAACTTTTCAGTGAGAATCACTTCGTGTCCAAGAATCTTCCTGAATCCCTTATTTCATAAGCCCCTTTAAACGATTTCCCTTCCAAACAGGAAGTGTGTTTTTCCCAGAACAAATTGAACTCAAACTCCAAAAAGATTAAAGTTTGGGTCAAAATTCAGAGTCCTTGAATGCTGCCGAAGGTCAGAAGTTGCAAACGACCCCTCATGTCACTGAGAATGTCCGGCATTGAGAAAAGCAGAGTGCTGTCAGCAAGACGCTGTGATTATACTGAGTGCCATTTTATATTCTTTGAAACCAAGAATCTGGCTTCTTGTTGTCTAGATGGAGCACTGGCCTGGCCAAGCATCTTCCAGACCTGGTGTCCGGGGACCTGTGCAGTCTCATTGCTCTCTGAGTGTTGGCTAACACCTGGGGCCACCACAGGTCACAGGGTTCCCTGCCCAGCTCCACGGGGGTCCCCCTAGGTAGGAACTCAACATCCAATGCAGGTGTTGGAGCTGAGAATTAATCAATGCAACAGCTTCATCTATTACATATTAGGGATAGCTTTGCCTTTGTTTTCAAATGTACTACAGTGCACATCTATAGTGCTTGACGAAAGTCAAAATAGTGGAATGATGGTAAGACTTCTTTTAATGTGCTGTTCTTTTCTATAAAATGACATAATTTTCTACTCAGTTTTCTTTTTCTCGTGGCGGGATATGTTTAGGATAATGTTCAGCTGTACAGAATGGAAAACCCAAGAAGGAGGCTTTGACAAGACAGAAACCTACCTTATATGAAAAAATCCAAGGGAGAAAATTCAGAGCTGGAAAATCTGGTTCCAGGGCCATCAAAGACCTGGACTCTTCTTCTGTATCTGCTCCAATCCTAACCATACAACTTCCATTTCAGAATTGCTTTATCATCACAAAATCGCTAATGGAGCCCAGCCTTCACATCTATGTCCAGAGAGCTGGAAGGCAAGGAAACCTCTCCACTGACTGACTCCACAGAACTCAAATCGGGACGTTAGCCTATATTTCTTTCATCACTCCTGCTCGTAAGAGCAGCTGGTGTGTATATTTTATCAAAGTACATCACTGCCCTCAATAATATGGGATTCCATGAGCAAGGCAAGAAAAAAGAACAAAATTAGAGGATGAGCAGTCTGTCAGCCTTGTCCACCAGGCTCTTTCCTGGGCGTGTCTCAACTCCTAACCACTGGATGGTAGACCCAGGGGAAAGCTCTGGAAGCCATGACCTAGAAAGCTTTGTGTGTGAGAGGTCGACTCAAGGCCAGGACAGTAGATATTGTGATGGAGTCTCTGTTTTTATATAATTAGTTCTGTTTGCTTCTGCCTGGTGTACAAGTCTCATTTACCTCATTGTATGGAAGATCTTCCCTCGGGGCCCAATAAGGCCAGAGGACTGAAGAGACAGTGGTTGGAAGAAACAGTGCACAACCCTTTTCTCCATGCCCTGGTCACATCAATCAGCTCATCTTCCTTCTGCTTGGGCAACTCCTGCCTCTGCTACCATCACTGAGTGCTATACTTCGAATCTGAACCACACAGGCCCACGTGTCACCAGCCTCTCGAACTTTTGGTGGAACCTTGAAGATGTGGGTCCCTAAAGGGAGGGAGGGAGAGGAAGTGAGTTCACTGGGGGTGTCTTGGCACCTCTTCTTTCCCTCTTTGCTTCCTGGCTGCCATGAGGTGAAAAGGCTTCCTCTGTCCCATGCTCCTACCACAACATCCTGTGCCACCACAGGCCCAAAGCAACAGGGCTGAGACCATGGACTGAAGTTGACTGTCTCAGGTATTTTGTTACAGTAACAGATAGCCGATGAACATACTGATGAAAACTCAGGTCAACAGATTTTCGCATATCCCCTGAGTGTAGAATAGTGATGTAGCATAGAGGGGGATTGATGGGTCTTCATTTATAGTAAGCTTGAAAGGTAAGCAGTTGCTCATTCAAGTTTGGGCAACATCGAACAATTTGTATAAAATGAAGAATCTCCTTCACTGATACCAACAGGGAAGTGCTCGTGATAAAGGCAACCTTCCCTTAACCCCAAGGAAACTCTCAACCCCATTTAATAGCAAAAAAAAAAAAAAAAAA